>NC_052352.1:37354874-37355970 GCF_009727055.1 Benincasa hispida
GCTTGAAACTTGTTTAGTGGAAAATGATGATTCTGCCTGGATAATTGATTCAGGTGCCACTAATCATATTTGTTTTTCTTTTCAAGGGATTAGATCTTAGTGACAGCTAGAGGCTGGTGAGATGACGATGCGAGTAGGCACCAGGCACGTCGTCTCAGCTATGGCAGTGGGAGGACTCCAGTTAGCTTTCCAGAATAGGTTTCTTATTTTAAATGATGTATATATTGTTCTTGAACTAAAAAGGAACTTTATTTCTGGAAAGTGTTTATTGTAATGTAAATACACTGTTTCTTTTGATTTGAATAAAGCGTTTAGTCATAAAGATGGTGTTTTTATTTGCACAGCAAATCTGGAATCAAATTTATATGTGCTAAGGCCGTTAGCCATTAATTCCCTCCATAATACTGAAATGTTCAGAACTGTCGTAACTCAATCAAAACATCGACAAATTTCTCAAAAAGAAAATGCCCATTTTTGGCGTTTAGGGCACATCAATCTCAATGGGATTGAGAGATTGATGAAGAATGGACTTCTAAGTGAGTTAGAAGAAAATTATGTACCTGTGTGCGAATCTTCCCTTAAGGGTAAGATGACTAAACGACCTTTTACTGGAAAAGGTGCTAGAGCCAAGGAGCCTCTTGAGTTAGTACATTTTGACCTTTGTGGTCCTATGAATGTGGGAGCCCGAGGTGGCTATAAGTATTTTATCAGTTTTACTGATGATTACTCTAGTACGGGTATGTTTATCTTATGCAATGGAAGTCTGAATCCTTTGAAAATTTTAAAGAGTTCAAGGCTAAAGTTGAAAACGCATTGGATAGACGTATTAAAACACTTCGATCAGATCGAGATGGGGAGTTTTTGGACTCCACATTCCAGGACTATTTAATAGAACATGGAATCGTTTCCCAACTCGCAGTGTCGGGTACACCTCAGCGGAATGGTGTAGCGGAGAGGAGAAATAGGACCTTGTTAGACATGGTTCGCTCGATGATGAGTTATGCTTCCTTGCCGGACTCGTTTTGGGATTTTCACAGTGGAGACTGCAGTGTACATACTTAACTGTGTTCCCTCCAAGAGTGTTGCAAGAACACCT
>NC_052352.1:37356765-37375720 GCF_009727055.1 Benincasa hispida
CGGGGTGCTGATGGGAAGGTACAAACCTTCAAGGCTCGACTTGTGGCAAAAGGTTATACCTAGGTAGAGGGAGTCGACTATGAGGAGACTTTCTCTCTTGTTACCATGTTAAAGTTGATCAGCATCCTCCTGTCCATTGTAGCTTATTATAATTATGAGATCTGAAAAATGGACATCAAGACGACCTTCCTGAATGGAAATCTTGAGGAGACCATTTATATGGTGCAACTCGAGGGATTCATAGCCCAAGGTCAATAGCAAAAGGTTTGCAAACTGAATTGATCCATTATGGATTGAAACAAGCGTCTCAATCTTTGAACATACGGTTTGATGCTGCGTGATAACTTGTAGAAATACAAGTTATTTATACTGATGTATTTAGATATTGCGGTTAAAAGAAAGGAAAGTTGCATCAATTGTATGGAAATTAGCTAAGAAATACAAGAATTATAAGTTGTCGTCAATACACCCACTGACACCATTGCGATGGGAGAAAAGAATATTTCAAGTCTGTTTTGCAGGAAATCAAGTCACCGTGTGCGCCCATGGCTCAAGAGAAAAAGATTAACGCATCTGCGGTTCATTGCGCCCATCATTCAGGAATGAATAGAAGATCAATGCAATAACAGTGCATGCGACAAACGATCAAGAGCTTTGCGATCAATGCAACTTCAACCGCATGCGATAATAAAAAAAAACACCGCATGCGGAAACACGATCGAAAGATGCAAATGAGCAATGCAATCGCGGAGGATTTTGACACGCGTACAACTAACCATTGTGCATTTTCGATAGATTGATTGCATAATAGAAGGAAAATTTATTCCACATTTTCCAGAATTTCCATAACAATAATGTGGGGATCACACGGCAGAGAGTCAGAGCATTCATCTATAAATACCTTCAGAGAATTCACTGAGAAATATACTTGATACGAGGCTATTTCGATATTTATATATTGAGGGAGAGAGACTGATCTGAGTGCTGATCGGAGAAGATCCGAGAAGAAAAGAGGCAAGGCCGAGAGGTGAGTCTCAAGGCGAATCATTCTAAATCCCCACCTTGAAGCTCTATATCTAGATCAACTCTACCGGTCGAGAAAGCCTGAGAGGGAAGCTCATCCTTCGATTCGTTCCATACGCCGGCAAGTGATTTCTCCATCCAGATCTGTGTCAAGACGTTGGCACTCTTCTTTATTTGTTTCTATCTCTATCATCAAATATATCTCATTTTTTTAGTCTAAATCATTCACACCATGTATCAGACGCTTGATTTTATAATTAAATGTCATGATCATTTTCATCTCCATATTTCTGTCTACTTCTGTTCCTCTATTAATCGCTTTCTCCACGATGTTTTCTTAATCCCTTAGTAATTAGAATGAATGAAACAAGTAAATTAATTTGTGCTAAAGGAATAAATATTTTTAGCTAAAGCATGCTAGACGGCATCTTCACCTATGAAAGCAGAAGTGAAGATGCTATTCTGATCTGTCGAGAGAAGGTTAGAAGAATACATTAACTAAAGTGAGATGTACTTCCAGAGATGGAAGCAACCTTGCATTCATTACGTTCATCCCTGTTTCACCATAGAGATATGGGAACATGGCCGATCACCGAGAGATGTACATCAAGGGAAAGCGGAACCGTAGTTATATCTTTAACGCAATTAATGATCTTGCGATGTTTGTACTAATTATCTTTTTTCTTTCTGCTTCGTACATAAAGCCTTGCCATTGCATAATAGGATTCTTTGTATAATCTTCTCAGTCAGTCTCAAACTCGGTATCATGTATCATGTAACCTATATCTTGTATCATCATAGCTTAGGTTTGTTTTTATTGCACTTTATTTTACTGCACAACTTTATTTTATCGCAATTTTTCTTTAACGCATGTTTTACTTTATCCAATGTACAAACCTCACTTTTATTAAATTGGAAAACCCCTGGTCGCATATATCACAAACGTAACACAATCAACCTAAAACAATCCCTGTGTTCAACCTCGGATCACTCTGAGAAACTTACGGTGAAATTATACTTGGTTTCAATGCAAGGAAACTTGTGACAACGCATAGCATACTACAAGCATCCCATTAATAATGCATACATCTAGAAGTAGTACTGCATATCTTTGCATCATCGCATTAGGCGCTTTCAAGTTGTATCTTACATTATAATCATCCATGCGTTGTATGACATAAGAAGAATAATTTTTATGCGTTACAAGTTTATGGATAAATTTTATGTCATCAAGTTTATGGGGCCATTGCTGGGGAACTGGTAACGGGGACTTGGACTTGTTCATTCATTCATACTCATCATTGTCCTTATGCTTTAAAATTAAAATTTTATGTATGTCGCCATTGCCGGGGAACTGGTAACGGGGACTTGGACTTGTTCATTCATTCATATTCATCATTGTCCTTATGCTTTAAGATTAAAATTTGATATCAACAAATTTATGGCACCGTTTCCGAGGATTGGTTAACGGTTATTGTTGAACATGTTTGTGATATTTTGTAGGACAGATCTCTTTGTACTGGTTGTTTATCACGAAGAGCAGTCTAACAGTTTATGAGCTCTTGAGTGATCCAAATATTCTAAGCGGACCCAGAGATCAAGTGTATTATTTGTGCGAAAACACATTAGGGCCAAATTAAGTGGTGAAGAAGCATGGCTAATAATAACGAGGTACCAGCAGGGAATCAAAGGGAAAATTCACCAGTGCAAGATTCCATATTTCTTGCTTCTGACCGTAACGTGCCAATGAGAGACTATGCGGCGTCGGATTTCTATAACTTCTCACCAGGAATCTTAAGACCAACGGTTGAGAAGAATGTAAGATTTGAAATGAGACCGATTATGCTGCATATGATTTAGAATGTGGATAAATTCGGAGTATTACAAGGAGAAGACCCACATGCACATTTGACGAATTTTGTAGACATGTGCAGCGCATTCCCCATGCCTGGTGTGACTCAAGAAGGACTTAAGTTATATCTTCTCCCGTATACACGGTGGGATGAAGCAAAGAGGTGGGCTCAGTCGTTAGATCCTTATGAGATTAACGCATGGGAATAGTTGGTTGACGGGTTCATAAATAGATTCTTCCCTCCAGTCGTCAACGCAAAGAGAAGAAGGGATGTGTTGAATTTTGAGCAAAAGGGTTATGAAACTTTGAGCACCGCCTGGGTGCGTTTCAAACAATTAGTGAAGAGTTGTCCACGTATCGGGATTCCTGATATCATTCTGATGGAGACATTTTACAATGGCTTAGATCAAGAACGCAAGCAGTTGCTGATGCCTCCACGATAGAAGGATTAATGGAAAGATCATATATGGAAGCCAAGAGCATATTAGATCACATTTCATGACATTCTGATGAGTGGATTGATACCAGGTTTGAGGAAAGTGGTTTGGAGCAAGAAAGAGTAGAAAGTGCCGGTGTGTCAACTAATACAATGAGCACATTGGTAGATCAAATGACCACGATGGCCGCACTTCTTCAGACGATGGCCGCACTTCTTCAGACGATGGCTAATCAACAAAGAAATCTCTCTCAAGGTTCAGCGCAAGTTAATGCGTTGACACACATGGCCGCAATGAATTGCGTTCAATGTGGGGAGGTACATCTAGCAAAAGTCTACCCATGGAATCAACAGGCCGTATATTCTATCTATAATGAGTTACTTGGCAACATCTATAACCCTGGTTGGTGGGATCACCCAACTTTAAATTGGGACGGGAATCACAACCAGGGGAGCCATAGTTTCCATCAGAATAGTTATCAAGAAGATCGAGGCAACCCTCTGATCTTCATTAATTCGGACTGTAGTCCAGGTAACCCTCAAAGTATACCACCCTATGACCAACCGTTCTTATATGATACCTCTTGCAGTACCTCGTCTTTGGAGACTTCATTGAAGCATTATATCAAAAAGAGTGAGGTAATTAGACAATTGTAAGCTGACTTCCTAGAGGGTTGGAAGAACAGATTGAACAGCTTGCAATTGAGTTGAAAAATAAAGCACCTGGTATGCTGCCTAGCAGTTCAGAAGCATTGGGGCCACGAGGTAAAGAGCAATGCCATGCAGTGACATTAAGGAGTGGTAAAATAACAGCTTCTATGCCTCTAGTACTAGATCCAACAACAAGACCAATAGATCTAACTATTGATGTAGACCAATCAATCAGTAGTGGAAAAATTACCAGTCCAGACTTGAATTTTAAATCAACGCAACCTCCAGCTAATGAAACACAGCAAGAACAGGACCTCAACGAACAACCAGCTAAACAAGAAGTACGGCGGGATCGTCCACCTTTCCTGTCCAGGCTGAAGAAGAAAGATGATAGTAAGCCATTTTAGAGGTTTTTGGACGTTTTCCGACAATTACACATCAATATTCCCTTAATAGAAGCTTTGGAATAGATGCCGAGCTATGTAAAATTTTTAAAGGATATACTTTCTAACAAAAGAAAGATTGGGGAGAATGAAACAGTTGTGTTAACGTATAAATGTAGTGCACTATTTCAAAACAATATCCCCACCAAAATGAAGGACCCTGGGAGTTTTACATTGCACTGCTTAAGAGGAGGGAAGAAGGTCAGGAACACACTGTACGATTTAGGGGCAAGCATAAATCTAATGACCTTATCGATCTTTAAGAAGCTGGATATCGGCAACGCAAGACCAACCACGATCACATTACAATTGGCCGATAGATCGATAACGCATCCTGAGGGCAAATAGAGGATGTACTCATGCAAGTGGACAAGTTTATCTTGCCCGCGGACTTTATCATATTGGATTACGAAGCTGATAGAGAAGTACCTATCATCTTGGGTCATCCATTTCTCGTAATAGGGTGAGCGTTGATCGATGTGCAAAAAGGAGAACTCGCCATCAAAGTTGACGATCAGGAAGTAAAGTTCAATGTTTGAATGCGTTAAAGTACCCAAGTGATATGGAGAATTGCCAATATATTGAGGAATTATGGGAAGAACCTTGGCACGAGCCCCTGGAAGAGTTGAAGGAAGAAGAACTTGGAATCAGTGCAATATGGGAGGAGGATTGCACCACAATTCACATTGAATCAAATTTTGAACCACTCAAGTTATCTGAACGAACTTCACAATGCACTAAGCCATCCTTGGAAGAACCACCCATGCTAGAGTTGAAGTCGTTGCCTGTGCACCTCAAGTACGCTTACTTAGAAGATAACAACACATTACCAGTTATCATTTCTGCTTCGCTAAGTAAGGAGAAGGAAGATGCACTTGTCTAGATCCTGAGAAACAACGCAAAGGCTTTAGGATGGACCTTGGCAGACATTCGAGGAATCAGTCCCTCGTATTGCATGCACAAGATTCTTCTGGAAGAAGGAAAGACGGGATCGATAGAAAGGCAACGTCGCTTGAACCCTGAGGGAAGTAGTGAAGAAGGAAATAGTGAAGTGGCTGGACGCAGGTGTCATCTACCCGATATCTGATAGCAGCTGGGTGAGCCCAGTGCAGTGTGTTCCAAAGAAAGGGGGTATGAGAGTTGTCATTAATGACAAGAATGAATTAATTCCCAAAAGAACAACCACGGGGTGGAGAATATGTATGGATTATCGTAAGTTAAATTTGGCCACTAAAAAGGACCACTTCCCACTCCAATACATTGATTAGATGTTAAACAGACTTGCTGGGAATGAATTCTTCTGTTTTCTTGATGGCTATTCAGGGTACAACCAAATAGCAATTGCACCGGAGGATCAAGATAAGACAACATTCACGTGCCCATTTGGTACGTTTTCATTCCGTCCCATGCCGTTTGGACTTTGCAATGCGCCAGTTACTTTCCAATGTTGTATGATGGCGATCTTTTCGGATTACTTGGATGAGTCAGTCGAGGTATTCATGGATGATTTTTCAGTTTTCGGCAATAATTATGACTTTTGTTTAGCTAACCTTGAGAAAGTTTTGAAGAGATGTGTGGCAACGAATCTTGTTCTGAACTGGGAAAAATGCCACTTTATGGTTGAAGAAGGAATTGTACTGGGTCATAAAATCTCGAAGGTAGGGTTGGAAGTTGATCAGGCGAAAATCGACGCAATTTCCAAGCTACCTCCACCAGTGAACGTGAAAACACTTAGGAGTTTTCTAGGACACGCTGATTTCTATCAAAGATTTATTTGCAACTTCTCCCAGATCGCAAGGACCTAAGTGTACTCCTTGAAGCTGATCGTGAATATAATTTTGATGATGCATGCACTGAAGCATTCAACACATTAAAAGATGCGCACATCACCGCACCCATTTTGATTGCGCTGGATTGGACGCAACCATTTGCGTTGATGTGTGATGCGAACGGTTATGCAGTGAGTGCAATGTTGAGTCAGCGCAAGGATAAAGTATTGCATCATATCTACTATGCGGCTAAAATGTTGAATGATGTGCAGGAGAATTATACAACCACGAAGAAGGAAATGCTCGTAGTGGTATTTGCACTAGAGAAATTTCGACAGTACTTAATTGGAACAAATGTTGTAGTGTATACCGATCACTCTGCGATCAAATATCTGATGACAAAGAAGGATGCAAAATCGAGGATGATACGGTGGGTGTTGCTCCTGCAAGAGTTTGACCTAGAAATTAAAGACCGGGAGGGCACTGAGAACCAAGTCGCTGATCATCTATCAAGATTGGAAAATGGTGAGGTTCAAGGGAAAGAAAAAGATATTGAAGAAAGATTCCCTGATGAGCTGCTGATGTCAGTAGATATTAATGTTCCTTGGTATACAGACATTGTGAACTTCATCATCTGCAGTCAAATACCAGATGACTATACTTACCAGCAGAAGAAGAAGCTAAGACATAATGTCAAATTTTATTTCTAGGATGACCCATTCCATATCAACTTAGACCTGATCACATATTACGTCGATGCATTCCTGAGCACGAAGTCCAGCACATTCTGGAGTTGTGTCATGAATCCCCTTACGGAGGACATTTTTGGGGGCAGCTGATTGCCGCAAAGGTCCTACAGTGTGGCTATTTCTAGCCAATGCTGTTTAAGGATACCCATGCCCATGTTGTGCAATGCGACAGATGCCAGAGAACGGGAATATATCTAAAAGAAATGAAATGTCGTTGACGCAATCTTAGAGGTTGAATTATTTAATGTTTGGGGAATTGACTTCATGGGACCATTTCCATAATCAGAAGGTCATCATTATATCCTGGTCGCGGTTGATTACGTATCAAAAAGGGTTGAGGCCATCGCATGTGCCAAGAATGATGCGGCCACAGTGGCGAAGTTTCTGAAGAAGAATATTTTTGCTCGATATGGGACGCCACGGGCCTTAATTAGCAAGAGGGCTCTCACTTCATCAACCACATAATCATCAACCTGTTGACTAAATTTAACGTCAGCCATAGAGTTACAACCACTTATCACCCACAGACTAATGGGTAGGCAGAGATTTCTAACTGAGAGATCAAAACTATCTTGGAGAAGGTAGTCAATACCTCTAGGAAGGATTGGTCGCCCAAGCTTGATGAGGCACTGTAGGCATATAGAACTACCTATAAAACACCAATTAGCATGTCTCTGTATGCCCTGGTCTTTGGAAAAGATTGTCATATGTCGCTCGATTTGGAACATAAGGCGATGTGGGCATGCAAGAAGTTGAAGTTTGATTTAGCAAGTGCGGGGAAAGTTCGGAAGCTGCAACTGAACCAGCTGGTCGAATGGCGAAGGGACGCCTATGTAATGCCAAGATCTATAAGGAGAAAATCAAGAAGTGGCATGACGACCGCATAAATGACCGGACATTCGTCGAAGGTCAACAGGTATTATTATTTAATGCACGTTTGCGATTGTTCTTAGGAAAGTTGAAGTCTCGCTGGTCTGGGTCGTTCCAAATCAAGACTATCTTTCCCCACGGAGCGGTGGAACTAACAACTTTAGATGGGAACAATGCGTTTAAAGTCAATGGTGAATGGATTAAGCCTTACTACGGAGGCAACATAGATCGATGCATGGATACCATTGACCTGGGCAAGTAAGATTAACCGCTTGCAGGGGATGTGATTGCGGTAATTCTGAGAACTTCTTTCAATCAGCATCCCTATCTATGTTTACTTTCTTTCTTTACAGCTTTCCTTTACTGCTTTCTAAATTACGTTATTTACTGCTTATTAGAATTAGCTTTTAATGCTTTTTGTATTTATCTTCAATTTAATTCAATTGAGTATTTCCATGTCATGTTTAATTTCTTTAATTTGTATGCATTAGTAGCACTATTCTTAACTTTTGTGAATGACTGGATGAAACATTGAACATCGCAAAGTCTTTTCGACTTGCGTAGTTGATGAATTAAAAAGAAAAATAAAAATTGGTATGAAACACAATGAGGGGTGCATTGTGGGATAACAAGAGACAACTTGCGTCTATTACACCCAAATGCATTGCGCTCGTATGTGTTCTTTGCTCGTCCTTAGCGAAGATGCACTATGTCGAGGTAGTGTTGCGCTGGTAGAAATATCGTGTGCCCATTCTCCAGAAATGCGTCAAGTTAAGGGTGTGTTGCGGGAATACGTGCGTTGTTGCCTGTTCTTAGCAAAAAAATGTCTTTGCATTAATGGAAGCATGGTGTAATTTTTAATCGTGCACTCGTCTGAATCAAATTCAAAAGATAATTTCAATTCATTATTTTTCTGGGTTAATTAAATTCTTTGATTCTTTGTACAGGCCAAAATTTTTGTATTGCGTTATTTTTAATTATTTGTATACTTAGTTAATTTTCAATACAACTAAGTAGCAATTCTCTCTCTATATGCCTATGCCTCTTCTTTATCATCCTTTGTCAACTTTGTGATATTCTTAATCTTTCTTTTTGCGTTATTCATTCCTCTATCATGATGTATAATATGCATACACTTAGAAACATTTCCCATACTTTGTAATTTTTAATTAACACTTAGTTAATTCGTAGCTTAGTAGTACTTTACCTTTTACCCTTCAAAATTCTACTCAAACCTTCTTTTTTAAATTTTGTCTAGTGTTTGTCTATTTTGTCCAAACAACGCAATGAGGACCTTGTGCATCTCTAAAGGAAAGGTCTGAGTAGATGAGATCAAGAGTATGCGGTCATTAAAAAAAATGCGTTCATTATTTTAAAAAATATATATTTTTCATATAAACTCCAATGTCAATGCAAGGAAAACCGCAAAAACATTCCCAACCTGATAAGAGTTAGTCGTGAAAGGAGACTGCTCGTAGTTGGATGTTCGCATGACACCTGTAGGAGCAAGCCAAAATGAAGGTGGGTTTCCAAGAACAACACAATATAAAAAAAGAGAAAAATGCAAAAGAAAAATAAAAGAAGCAAGAGACAACTCTAAAATTTATGAGTTAAAATTGAAATTGGCACACAAACAAAGTTGGATGTTCGCATGACACCCGTGGGAATAAGCCAAAATGAAGAGTGTAACCATGATCAACAATCTCTAATAAATGACGCAAAGTTTGACCACCGCATCCAGACGCATCAAGTTATTTTGACAAAGAAGAGGTAAACATTCTCATTAAAAACTAGAAAAGCATTTTTGAGCAGAAATTTGTAGTATAGAAGAATAAAGTAGAGCTTTGATATGAATTAGTAAGGATAGAAGGAAATTGCGTTGTCAAGTAATGTGCCTAAGTGGAGCATTCGGAGCAACCAATTCACGCAAAAATTTATGATAGGAATTGAGCATTATTGCCTTAGTAGAAGATATGCTTGAGGACAAGCATATATCTAAATTTGGGGGTGTGATAACTTGTAGTAATACAAGTTATTTATACTGCTTTATTTAGATATTACGGTTAAAAGAAAGGAGTTGCGTCAATTGTATGAAAATTAGCTAAGAAATACAAGAATTATAAGTTGTCGTCAATACACCCACTGACACCATTGTGATGGTAGAAAAGAATATTTTAAGTCTGTTTTGCAGGAAATCAAGTCACCGTGTGCGCCCATGGCTCAAGAGAAAAAGATTAACGCATCTACGTCGCATTGCGCCCATCATTCAGGAATGAATAGAAGATCAATGCAATGACGGTGCATGCGACAATCAATCAAGAGCTTTGCGATCAACGCAACATCAACCACATGCAGACACACGATCGAAAGATGCAAATGAGCAACACAATTGCGGAGGATTTTGACATGTGTACAACTAACCGTTGTGAATTTTCAACAGATTGATTGCATAACAGAAGGAATATTTATTCCACTATTTCCGGATTTCCATAACAATAAAGTGGGGACCACACGGTAGAGAGTTAAAGCATTCATCTATAAATACCTTTAGAGAATTCACTGAGAAATATACTTGATACGAGGCTATTTTGATATCTGTATATTGAGAGAAAGGCTGATCTGAGTGCTGATCGGAGAAGATCTGGGAAGAAAAGAGGCAAGGCCGAGAGGTGAGTCTCAGGGCGAATCATTACAAATCCCCACCTAGAAGCTCTATATCTTGATCAACTCTACTGGTTGAGC
The DNA here is from genome assembly GCF_009727055.1 of Benincasa hispida. Taxonomy (NCBI): domain Eukaryota; kingdom Viridiplantae; phylum Streptophyta; class Magnoliopsida; order Cucurbitales; family Cucurbitaceae; genus Benincasa; species Benincasa hispida. The sequence continues at coordinate 37,367,301 of NC_052352.1, forward strand.
AAGCCTAAAAGGGAAGCTCATCCTTCCATTCACTCCATACGCCGGCAAACAATTTCTCCATCCAGATCTGTGTCAAGACGTTGGCACTCTTCTGTATTTGTTTCTATCTCTATCATCAATTGTATCTCATCTTCTTAGTCTAAATCATTCACACCATGTATCAGACGCTTGATTTTATAATTAAATGTCATGATCATTTTCATCTCCTTATTTCTGTCTACTTCCGTTCCTCCATTAATCCTTTCTCCACGATGTTTTCTTAATCCCTTGGTAATTATAATGAATCAAACAAGTAAATTAATTTGTGCTAAAGCAATAAATATTTTTAGCTAAAGTATGCTAGAAGGAATCTTCACCTGTGAGAGCAGAAGTGAAGATGCTATTCTGATCTGTCGGGAGAAGGTTAGAAGAATGCGTTAACTAAAGCGAGAAATACTTCTAGAGATGGAAGCAACCTTGCGTTCATTACATTCATCCCTGTTTCATAGCAGAGATATGGGAACACGGCCGATCACCGATAGATGTACGTCAAGGGAAAGCGGAACCGTAGTTATATCTTTAACGCAATTAATGAACTTGCGATGTTTGTACTAATTATCTTTTCTCTTTCTGCTTCGTACATTAAGCCTTGCCACCGCATAACACGATTCTTTGTATAATCTTTGTAGTCAGTCTCAAACTCGGTATCATGTATCATGTAACCTATATCTTATATCATCATAGCTTAGGTTTATTTCTATTTCATTTTATTTTACTGCACAACTTTATTTTATCGCAATTTTACTTTAACGCATGTTTTACTTTAACGCATGTTTTACTTTATCGCTTGTACAAACCTTACTTTTATTAAATTAGAAAACCCCCAGTCGCATATATCACAAATGTAACACAATCAACCTAAAACAATCCCTGTGTTCGACCTCTGATCACTCTGAGAAACTTGCGGTGAAATTATACTTGGTTTCAATGCAAGGAAACTTGTGGCAACGCATAGCATACTACAAGCATCCCATTAATAATGCATACATCTAGAAGTAGTATCGCATATCTTTGCATCATCACATTAAGCGCTTATAAGTTGTATCTTGCATTATAATCATCAATGCGTTGTATGACATAAAAAGAATAATTTTTATGCGTTACAAGTTTATGGATAAATTTTATGTCATCAAGTTTATAGCGCCATTGTCGGGGAACTAGTAACGGGGACTTGACTCATATTCATCATTGTCCTTATGCTTTAAGATTAAAATTTTATGTCAACACTGCAATCAAGTCGTATGGCTTTGACCAAAACGTTGATGAACCTTATGTCTACAAGAAGATCATCAATGCTTAAGTAGTCTTCTTAGTGTTGTATGTAGACGATATCCTACTCATTGGGAATGATGTAGGTCTACCGACTATAGTTAAGAACTGGCTAGCGACCCAATTCCAAATGAAAGATTTAGGAGAGGCTCAATTTGTTCTAAGTATACAGATTTTTCGGGATCGTAAGAACAAAGTGCTAGCTCTATCTCAGGCATCACACATTGACAAGATGTTGCTCAAGTACTCGATGCAGGACTCCAAGAGGGGCCTACTACCATTTCAGCATGGAGTCATGATGCTTGAATTTTAGTAAGTGGAAATATGGATGATATGTGTTGACGGATTGCATTGTTCACTCAAGTTTCCCTAGCGGAATTCAAATATAAATTCCTTTGAGTTTTCTAGTAAGTCCAGGGTCGAACACAGGGACTTATGAAAATAGTTGTGTTGATAATGTTTATGAAAACTTTGTGGTAACCAAGTAAATAAATAAAGTGTGGGTGCATTCTTGCGCTAATAAAAAAAAGAGTAAATAAAGGCAGCGGATTCGAGAAAGAGAGTTATGTTGATTACCCCTGATTGTGGTGAAATAGAGGATTTCCTCTACTGCCCCCTTGATGTTTTGTTGACCCCCCAGGTTGGGATTACCACCCCAACCGAAGTTAGGATGGTTCCTTCAGCCCGGATTGTAGGTGTTTCTGAAGGGGTTGCTTTGGATAGTATACACTTGCTGAAGATTCAATGGGCATCCATCTGCTTCGTGAGCCCCTCCACAGTTGACGCAACTGATTGCGGCCACTTGAGCCGACGCAGCGGGTTGCGCTGATTGTGGAGCAATGGCTTCTTGATTAATTGTTATTGATTGAAGGATCGAGGTCACTCTGGCCATCTAGGCGGCCAACGTGGTCATTGTCTCCACAGGGACAATGGCTGTTTTAGTTTTTCTTCTATCGGACTCGACCTCCATATCCATCATCTATGCAGTCATCCATATTCTGCGAGATGCGGTCGAGATGACCTGGCCTCTGTGTATGTCTTGTCATAAACCTCCTACCACGGAGCATCAGCAACAGCCTACGTTGCTCTATTCAGACCATTATAGAATGTTTCCATCAAGACGTAATCGGGAATCCCGATATGGCGGCAGTTTCTTCACTAATCTTCTGAATCGCACTGAGGCGGTGCTCAGGGTCTCATTTCCTTCTGTTCAAAGTTCAACACATCCTTTCGTTTCTGCATTAACGGTAGGTGGGAAGAACTTCTTCATGAATCGCTCTACCAACTACTCCCATGAATTGATCTCGTTGGGGCTCCAGTGAATAAGCCCACCTCTTGCCTCGTCCCTCAAGGTGTAAGGGAACAGATACAATCTTATATTTTTTGGGGTGATGCCAGGTAGGGAGAAATTGCCGCACATTTCGACAAAACTGGTCAGGTCGGCATGTGGGTCTTCATATTGCAGACCTCCAAACTGTCCAGCGTTTTGAATCATCTGCAACATGACTGGCTTGATCTCAAAGCACACATTCTCCTCCACAGTCGGCCTTGAGATTCTAGGCGAAAAATCATATAGGTTGGATGCTGCATAATTACGCATTGGGATGTTGCGATCGGCCACAAAGAAGACAGGATCCTGAGCTGGTCGAACAGCCCCTTGGTTTACCACTGGTACCGTTATCGTTATTGTCCGCCATGCTGGCTGCCTTCTTTCGCCGAATTCTGTTCTGACGTACCTTGCGCAGAAAGTTCACTTGATCTCAGGGTCAACTACGAATTTTGGTTCAGCACCAAGACTCATAAACCGTTAAGCTGCTCTCCACGTTGAACAGCCAGTAGAATGAGATCTGTCCTGCAAAATACCAAAAACACAATCAAACAATAAACCGCTAACCATAGTCCCCGGCAATGGTGCCATAAACTTGTAACGTGTTTGGATAGATGATAAAAATTGCTCACAATGATGCGATACTACATCTAATTATGCATTAATTATGGATGTTCATGTAGTATGCCATGTGTTATCACAAGTTTCCTTACAATGAAACCAAGTGTAATTCCACCCCAAGTTTCTCAGTGTGATCCGAGGTCGAACACGGGGACTGGTTTAGGTTATTGCGGTATGTTCATGATACATACGACCAGGTTTTCAATCTTTAAAAGTGTGTTTGTACAAGTATATAAATTGCAATAAAATAAAGGAAAGCAATAAAGATGCGATAAAAACATAAAAGGCAGTAAACCTAAACAAGATGATACACGATACAGACTACATGTACAAGATGCTGGGATTAAGGTTGGCTGTGAAAGTTATGCAAAGACATAGGATGCGGCGACAAGTCTTATGAATAGAATAGAAAGAAAAAGACAAATAATATAAACAACGCAAGTTCTTAATTGGATTGAAGGTAAAAATACTGTTCCGCTCTTCTCTTGGCGTACAACTCTCAGTGATCGGTTGTGCTCCCACATGTCTATGGTGAAACAGAGACTAACGTAATGAACACAGGGTTGCTTCCATGTCTGGAAGTACTACTCGCTTTAGTTAACGCATTCTTCTGACCTTCTCTCGATAGATCAAAATGACACCTTCACTTCTACTCTCACATGTGAAGATTCCATCTAACATGCTTTAACTAAACGTATTTTATATCTTTAATACAAATTAAGTTCTTAGTGATTCATATTGCTCATCAGAGGATTAAGAAGATATCATGGAGAAAGTGATTGGTGAGTTAACGGAAATAGATAGAAAATGATAAATGGAATTTATCGAAACATTTAATATTTCTACTAAGAGTTTGATACATGGTGTATGAATAAAGAGATAAAGAAAACATGAATTACACAATGAAAGAGAGATAGAACATATACAAATAGTGCCAATGTCTTGACACAGATTCGATGGAGATTTGCTTGCCAGATAGGATGGATTTGATGGTAGGAAGAGGTTCCCTCTCAGGCTTGCTCTACTGGTAGCAGGGATCTTTGCACTAGGCTTCCGATCGGGTGTTTGGTAGGTTGGATCTGAGATTCATCTCTCGGCCTTATCTCGTCTTCCTCCCGGATTTCTTCTCTTAAGCACTCAGCTCAGTCTTCTCTCTACAATCTAGTAGCACTTAGTCCCGTATCAAGTAGCATATTTTTCTTTGAAATCAATGGGGTATTTATAGGCGCAGATCTTTGACTCCGACCTTGTAGTCCCCACTCATGGTTATGGTAATTTCGAAGATGGAGGGATATTATTCTTTCTGTTATGCAATCAGACCGTCAATTTTGCAAAATCGTTAGTTGTACACGTGTCTCAATCCTCCGCTCTTGCGTTGTTCAGCTGCATCTTTCATAGGTTCGCATGCGGTGTTGTTTTTATTTCCGCATCTGACTGAAGCACAGCTCTGGATCGACTGTTGCATTACACCATCATTGCAGTATTTGTCTCTTCATTATTGATTGACGGGCACAATATGACAGAGATGCGTTGATTAGTTTCTTGTGAGCCTTGAGCGCAAGCGATGACTTGGTCTCCTGCAAAATAGAGTAAAGTTCGGCTTGTTTTCCATCTTTTTGGTGTTAGTGGGTGTAATCGCAAACATTTATAATTATTGCAATACTAGGCTAATTTTCATACAATTGACGCATAATTAGTAACTTTTGGCCGCAATATCTAGATAAGGTGGCATAAATAACTTGATTTTTACAAGTTATCAATAGATGCAATGAGTATGCGATGAACAAATTGAGAAGATCTTTAGCTAGCGTTACTCGGGAATGCATCAAACTTTGCGATCATGTTACAACCATGCACAGCAAGTCATTTCCCAATGTAAATGCAATGCTCCTAAGTCTACGATGCATGTGTTGAATGCAAAATGTCCATAGAGCTTATCCCTAAGTCTCTACTTTTATCCTATGCGTTGATGCAAAATGCATGAAAGCAAGGTGACTGCATACAATCATATCTTATTGCTATGATGTATGCGATGCGTTGATAGCAAATAGTGCTCATTCCTAAGCCTCTATCTCTTGTTTATGTGTTCTAATCTAGTTCTTCCAAACCTAGATTCTGACCTGACCTTCCTAAGTCTAGATCTTGTCCTTAGACTACCTTCCCGAGTATATCTAATAGACGAATGAAGCATACATAAACAAGATACTCACAAAGAATGAAGATTCCCTAGTTGTGCTAGCTAAATGCTTCTCAACGCCCTGTTTTAGCTACTTATGCGTGAATTATAGAGAGTGAACAGATATAGAGGAAGACGTTCCATTCTTATAATTGAATTGAGTAAATTTAAAGGTAGAGAGCCTGGTAGCAATTCCTTGCTGACCGAGGCTTTTTACAGTGAATCTTTATTCTGATCTACAAATATTCCCGCTTCTGCGGGCGTCGGCCCTCTCTCTATCTTGAAGCTTCCGATGCTTTTCCCAGCTTGCCAGAACGATCTATCGGCACAACTTCTTCCTCGCGTCCACCTTAAAATAAAAGAAGACTATGGACAGAGACGCGAACTTGTAAAATGATGAAATAATCGACTGCTTAACCCCTTCTCTGAAGAATGCACTTGGTATTTATAGGGCATCAAAGGTGAAAGGCGGCTTCTCTCTCCTGGTTGTATAGATGGGACAATTTTAATTCCTGACTGATGCGCTGGATAATTGTCACCGATAAAGCTGGATGTACTTTGTGACCGTTACCGGCTGTCAACTTAATTTGGATCCGACTACCGTCAGCTTTCTATCCCATCAATCTTAATTATCCTTTCGTCCTGATGCATCCACCATGTTGCGGTGATTCTTCTTGGGTGAATGTTTGTGAGCACGATTAACACAAAGTCTTGCGGTGAAGTTGTGCTCGACCAATGTATTACTATGATCATATTCTTTGCATTGCGTTAACGCATTATTCTGCAAAAAAATATAATGATTAGCTGCTCTAATGCATTTGACGCATGGACCGCAATATTATAGAATTTTTGCTTAATGAATGCAATTTAACATATTTCATCAATGCAATCCGACATTGTTTAAGGATTCAGCACAATGATAACATGCATTTCTGCCCGTTATCAAGTCACTTTGTCTAAGGAAATTTGTCCTAAGACACCTCAAGAGGTTGAGGAGATGAGACGGGTCCCATATGCGTCTGCTGTTGGCAGTTTGATGTACGCGATGTTCTGTACTCGTGCAAACATCTGCTACGTTATGGGCATAGTTAGTAGGTATCAATCTAACCCAGGCCAGGGTCACTGGACCGTAGTGAAGAACATTCTCAAGTATCTTCGGAGAACGAGGGACTACAAGCTCGTGTATGGTTCGAGGGACTTGATCCTTACAGAATACACGGATTCTAACTTTCAGACTGATAAGGACTCTCGCAAGTCCACATCAGCGTCAGTCTTTACTCTTAACGGAGGAGCTGTAGTATGGCAAAGCACTAAGCAGGGATGCATCACCGACTCCACTATGGAGGCGGAGTACGTAGCGGCTTGCAAAGCTGCTAAGGAGGTCGTCTGGCTCAGGAAGTTCTTGATAGACCTGGAAGTTGTTCCAGATATGTCTAGGCCCATTACCCTCTATTGTGATAATAATGGAGCAGTGGCAAACTCCAAGGAGCCAAGGAGTCACCGGCACAGTAAACAGATAGAGCGGAAGTATCATCTAATCCGCGAGGTAGTGCATTGAGGGGACGTGATCGTCATGAAGATCACTTCGGAGTACAATGTTGCTAACCCATTTACGAAGGCTCTCACGGCTGCAGTGTTTGAGGGTCACCTACGGAGCATGGGTCTATAGGATTGCCCGCGATTGGACTAGGGCAAGTGAGAGATTTTATTGTACTGGACTTTTATGCCCTAGTTTATTATTTTGTACTAGTTTTTTGTACACCCCACTTCGCTTTAGGACAAGTGAGAGATTGTTGAGGTTGATGCCGTAAAGTCTCGTGTCTTATAGTTTGTAAACAGTATGTACGAACAATTGTGTTGTTAATATATGATATTTACTTCACATCTTGTATTTTACTCAGTTATTTGTTTCATTTGCTTTAACCACAAACCAATAAATATAAAATCTCTGGTTATCTGTATGTGACTCAAGCATGTATGTGGTGACATACAAGTGGATCATGTCTTGAGTGATAACCAAAATGGTTTGTAGTAAATGGATAAAGAAGGGAAACCTTATCCTGGTAACGATACGGATGTGACTCGCTTTGTGGAATGGTCACAAGTGTTGTGACATGTCACAAATGGTCTAATCTTAATTATTCGTATTGGGGACATGCGAGCGGGGACATCCTATACAAAGAGTTTGTATAAGACCTGACCACAAAGTGTTAACGTCTCGTTATATAACACCATTCATGGCAGAGACTTCACTTCACTAGGATAACTATAAGTAACATGACCTCAATCCTGAGTGAGTTAGGAACTCTTACCATTGAGGGCGGTTCTTTGATTTGTATGGGTGCAAGTGGCCAGGTCACCGATTCAAACCTACCATTTTGGAAATTCATCTGATTTTGGAGTTGGGAACTCAAATACACAAGATGGAATTCATTCTTTCCCCGAGGTAGGGGTAATCAGATAGATGGCTCTCTTAAGGGCTAATTTCGGGGATTGAACGATGTGGCGCCACTCACCTTCTCTTAGCTCGAGAGGTGTTCACATATAGTTGGACTATGTTGTATTGTTCATTAAAGGAATCAGTGGTACTTAAGGAGTGATATGTAACTACAGGGGCAAAACGGTAAATTTACCCAGTTGTACTTATAAGCATCTGTGAAGGGTCATCGTACTCATGATTGGTTATATCCGATGGACACAGAAATATATCTGTGATAAGAAGAGTTCAGTCATTGGTCTTTAGTGGAATCACTGACAGTTAACGGATGGTGGATCTCGTGGCTAAAGAGTTTAGTCAGCTATTCACATACCTTGGAGCTTCGAGCCACAGGTCCATTAGGTCCCCTGGGTAGCTTGGATAAAGTTGAGAACTAGTGTTTGGGTTAATTTGAAATGTTCAAATTGACAATAGGAAGTTCAATTATATATGATATAATTGGACTGGTTAATTATATATGATATAATTGGCTAAATGTATGAGATACATTA
>NC_052352.1:37375740-37564724 GCF_009727055.1 Benincasa hispida
CTATAGTAGATATGTGATATCAAACTATAGGATATCAATATAATATGATTATATTAATTAATTAATTAATTGATTAATTATATGATAATTAACCAATTTTCCACATTCGAACGTGGGTAGTGGGCAATGTTGGTTATGGTAACCGGGGGGTTAAAAATGAAAAACGTTTTCATTTTTCGGATCGTGCATTCATATTTCTGTCCGCCCAAAAAGAATTCGTGAAACGATCGCCTAAGAGACTATACGATAGTAGCTCTTCCATCTAAACGATCTTCTATCTCACGATTTCTCTAAACGATCGTATACATTTTTCCTAAATAATCGTTCAACTTTTCATACATGATCGTGCAGCTCTTTTATACGATTAATTCCACTATACGATAACACAAAATTTTCTCCCACTTGCTTATCGTCTACACGACTCGTTGTCCTCCGTCCTCTACCAAACTCACCAAAGCCCACTCTTTGGATTTTCACTCTGAGGATACTCGGGTTTCACTAGTGGTGGTGTCGTCCCCGCTGCAGTGTTCGTGTTCATACTGATCGTGTTGTTGCAGTCGACATAGTCGCCGGGTGTTGGTAGATCTGTTGAAGGGTTTCTATTGTATTGGGTTCAGAAACTCGAAGAGAGTCTTCAACTGGTATGAACTCTTTCCCTGTTATTTATTATGTTCTAATCATGCCAATAATTAGATTTATGTGCATAACTGTATGTGTTGAATATATATCTATTATATTTCAGTCATTGTGAAATCGAAGTGATCTGAACACGCTCACGGAACTCTCGATATGAGATCCTTCAAACCTAAGTATCTCATCCTCAAATTTGATATTCATTCTAGATTACATATTAATGATACCTTGGAATATATTCGAGGGATCTAACATGGGTGTTTCATCTTGATACTTCAACGTCATCATTTGTTTGATCAGAAACATTTTATTATTACTAGTTTTAGAGGCACATAGCGACTTAAGCTTGTTCCACATAGTCCGTGCGTGAGTTTCTTCACCAATATAGTTTATAAAATTATCTTCTACGCATAGTGTCATAATCCCACACACTTTTCTATAACATAATTCTCATTCTTTATTAGTTGTATCATCAGGCTTCTCTTCAGAAAAAACTGGAAGATGCAAATCATTCAAATATAAAATATCTTCCATTTTTCTTTTCCAAACCCTATAATTTGACCAATTAAGTGTAATCATCTTAGCTAAACTAGTATCCATTAGTCAACACAAGGCAATCACAATTAATTTAACCAAGTCTTTAATACCACTTTGTTAGGATAAACACTATATTTTCGGATCAATTATCCCACTCTTGTGTGAATCTAATAGAATACTAATCAACTAGCAACAACAATAATAATCAAGTAAGGAAACAACAAATTTTAACATGGAAACCCCCCTCCCTCAATGTGAGGAGTTAAAAACCACGGACCAAAGTTAAAATCTCCACTATAATCAATAAGGGGTTATAACAAGTTCTCTCTAGTCACAACTAGAGGCATACACAAATAAGTATCTCAAGGTTAACAATTTCGACAACAAACGACAACGAGAAGAATAAAATTAGAAACGACTCACTTGAAGTGGTAATAAATTATTCACGGTATTTGACTGTAAATAGCTCCAAATAAAATCTCCATCATCCAGATTGAAAACCCTCGTGCCAAGAATACACTGTCAAAATTTCAGTTCAATCGAACCACGAATCAATCCCTAAACAGCTGGAAAATGTTGTTGGTCGGATTGAGTTTCGTTTCAATTTTTCTCTTCTGTCGTTTATGTCTCTCAGTTTACGTGATATACGTTATCGTTGGCTGCAAGTAGTATATTAAAAAAACAAAATATGCCATAGTGGGCCTTTAATGTGGGCCTTTCACTTAATGTGAAATAAACCCATCAAGAGTGAGAGTGAGAGAGATGAGTAAGAGAGTGGGAGTGTGTAAGACTCATTTTAGATCTTCTAGTATTTGAGAAAAAAATGGTATTTTGGATGTTTGATTTGAAAAGAAACATTAGGTATAAAAGTAAATTGAAGAGAACAAATATGTTTACTTTAATGCTTAATTCGTCATAAAGATACTCGGTTTCTCCACCGAGCTTGAAAGAGCATTGGAAGTATACAAAGATGAACTTATTAGGTAGTCTTTCTTGAACAGTGTTCGGGAGTTCGTAATGGAATGAGTTTGTAATGTAATCCAAAATCCATATTCGGATTAAGTATTTTATGTCCGATTTGTAATATTAAACTCATTTTATTCTAACAGTTTTCAACCCAACCCTCTTTTCCACCATTCTCACGTTTCACAATCCCATTTATGTTCTGTCCTCAATTCCTCATGCATTCAAACACTCCTCTGATTCCCAATAATCTTATTACATTTCAACTTCTCAAACAACCACTTAGTGTGATTACTATGGTATTTGATTGGTGATGACATGTGAACTATGAATGCTAGTTACGTCTTCGAGAGTATGCATAATAAGGTGATTATGTTGTATGTGGAGGAGAAAATCAAATTTTAGGATATTGAGGGCAGTGTATGATATAGCGAGAAAAAATAGAGTGTAGTGTGAGGAATGAGAAAACCTAGCAAAACCCAACTCATGTACACAATGGTCCATTTTAATAATGGCATGCTAATATGACATAAGAAGTAAAAAGAAAATTTATGTTTAAAGAGTGAGGAGAATTACATATTTGGCTTAAATTTGGGTTATCCATACAAAAGAAAAAAAAAATCCAAGATTAGAACTAAGGTCAAGAATATATGTTAAACCAATTGAGTTATGCTAAGTTAGATATTTTTATCCAAAAGAATAACATTGAAGGAAAGAAATGAAAAAGGAAAATGGTATTAGAATAAAAATAAATTTTTAGATACGTCATTTAGATCAAACAACTCATGCAAGGGATTTTAACTTGACCCTTTGGTCGAAGTGGAAAAATAAAAATAATCAAAAAGAAAAAAATTTATTAGAATCATAATATAATTAATAAGAAAAAATTTTGCCTTCACCAATCTTTTGGTAGTACCTAATAACAATGTCATGTGATACTTTTTTTAACAAAGTTAAATTATTTTTATTTTATTTCTAGTGTGTAAGAAAAACAGGACTATAAATTAGTAATGTCCATTACCATTTTTTTTCTTATGTTGTTTAAACATGTAGAAGAGATTTTAACACATAAAAGATGGTAAACTTTTGTCCAATATTAATAAACATTTAGGATTCGAATAGAGATTAAAAGGCAAGATTATAAGTTAATTCACACTGAAGCATATAGTTTGAGATGGGTTCAAGTTAAACAATTTCAAAGCAAACTTTATGTTACGAATGTATTTCCACAAGTTGTAAATTACATAAAAGGTATTAGGTATAAATACAGTAGCAAGGGATTAAAAATAGACCCTTGAAAACTCAACCAATCTAAAAGCTCTCTAACAACATAAACTAATTATACATTGAGTAATCATACATTAAACCCTCCCTCAAACTTAAGGTGGTAAAATAGGAATATTTGAGTTTGTTAAGCAATTGGAGGAAGCGCCTTGGGGATAAAGCTTGGGTGAAAATATCGATAGGTTGCTCAGTAGTAGAAGTAGCTCATAAAAGCAGGGTTTTACTCTGAACATGATGTCGAACAAAATGACAGTCATTCTTGATATGCATGGTACGCTCGTGAAAAACATCATTGTGAGCAATCTGGATGGCACTATGATTGTCATAGTGAAGGATAGTGGCAGGCGGTTGAGGAACTCCCATATCAATAAGAAGCGAGTGGAGCCACAATAATTCTGACGTGGCATCAACTAGAGCATAATATTCAGACTCCGTACCAGTATGAGAGACAACACTTTGTTTCTTACTTTTCCAAGAAATAAAAGTCTCCAAGATAGAAACAGTAACCTGTGGTAGAATATTGGTAAATAGGATCACCAACCAAATTAGTATCGAAATAATTGAATAAGACAAGGGATGAATGAGATGAGAATTGTAGATCATGTCCCAGAGTTCCCTTGACAAAGCGAAGAATACGAAGAATAGTAAAATGAATGGTTTGAGGGGCATCCATGAACTGACTTACAATGTGAACAACATATGCAATGTCGAGATGAGTTACTATTAGATAAATAAGACTGCCAACAAGTTGATGATAGAGCCTAACATCTTCGAGGGGAATGCCATCAAATAGAGTCAAGCGAACATTAGGTTCAAATGGTGTTGGGGTTGTAGTAGAGTCAGTGATCCCAGAGCACCAATATGTCCGAAGCATATTTCACCTGAGACAATGAGTAACCAACAGAGCTTATTGATACTTCAAGACCAAGAAAGTAACTAAGTGACCTCAAATCCTTCATCTCAAAGTTCTTGCTAAAGTAATATTTCAAATCCGAAATAGCCTGAGGATCATCCCTAGTAATAATCATATCAACAATATACAGAAGAAGAAGAAGAACAATACCATGATCCATCTAACGCGTAAAAAGTGTTGTGTCATGAGAATTCGACGTAAATCCAAGTTGAACAACGGTGGAATTAAAAGTTGCAAACCAGGCCAATAGGGCTTGCTCCAACCCATACAATGCTCAACACAAGAGACACACCTTCTAAGATAGAGGAGAGATACCTGGGGGTGGTTGCATATAAACTTCTTCAAATAAGGCCCCATTGACATCCATCAGAAAAAGAGGCTAATGTTTAGCTGCAGCAACAGCTAAGAAACTTTGAACGGATGTCATCCGAGCTAGAGATTTCATCCAAACTTTATTTCGTTCAATAGAACCATCAGAGTGAGTATTGATCTTATAAACCCACTTGCAACCAATGGGTTTCTTACCAAGAGGCAAGTCAACATAGTCCCATGTATGCATCTTTTCTAAGGCCCAGAGTTCGTCACTCATAGCTTGCTGCCACAAAGGGTTAGTATTCACCTTATGAAAAAAGGTAGGTTCAACTAAGGAATTGATAGTGGAAAAGCAGTGAAAGTCTCGAATATGAGTTAGAGGTGCCCTTAGTGGAGCGTCAAACAAGAGAAGCAAAATCAGGAGTAGGGTCAGACTCCACAGGTGAGACAGATGACAGATGAGGATCAACAAAGAGGGGGGCATATTTCTCAATCTCAATATCACGAGAAGATGCAGATGAAAGAAAAAGATAACCGAAACCATCAAGAAGAAATAGATGAAGACCTAAAAGAGAAGCATCAAAGGTCAAGAGACTAAAGACCATTTTGTGCTGCCAGAAACTGTCATGGCAAGAAATGCACAATCTGTTTAAAAGATCCCAATAATGAAAACTTTATGCTCAATTCTGTATCCAAGGAAGCAACAAAGATGCACACACGGGTCTAATTTGGTATGTTCATGAGGATGGAGAAGAACAAAACATGCACAACCAAAGACCTTGAGGTTATAGTAATCAGATGAAGTACTATATAAACGTTCAAACGGAAAAATAGTGTGAAGGACAGACGAAGGAACATTATTGAATGTGTAAACAGAAGTAAGATAGAAGGTAGATAGAAGATGGGTCCAAACTAAATCCAGAATGTTGTGATGTTTATGTTCCGCTCGTCCATTCTATTGAGTGGTATAGGGATAAGAGCGATGAACAAGAGTGCTTTGTTGGGTGAGAAAAGAAAGAAGGTTGCAGTCCTTATACTCCAAGGCATTATCTGTACGAAGAGCTTTGATTGTACGAGAGAACTGAGTGTGAACCATATTAGTAAAACCAATATATATTTAAGACAAGATAGAATGATGTTTAAGAAAATATATCTAGGTAAATCGAGTAAGCATCAATAAACATAACAAAATAGAGATATCCAATGATAGTAGAAGTAGGAGTTATTCGCTTTTTGGCCCTTAATCTCAAATTAATTACCTTTAATTAATTAATTAATTAATTAATATTTTGATTATAACAAACCTGATTTTTTTAATAAAATTATTATTTTGAATAGTCCATAGTGTAAAGCTTAGAACAATGATTCTGATGCATCTTGAATCACCCAAATCAGAGTTCGGATGAAAAAGATATAGCAAAAAGAAGAGTAATAGAAAAATATCTGAGATGGTGATGTGACCAATTAATCATCAAATTGGACCAATTAGAGATTGTCACTAGGTGCTATAGGGTGAGTGACACATGGGGCGGTTTTAAATTTGCAATCGGTGGATTTAAGTTTTTACTAAAAGAAAAGATAATTAAAAGAAATTGATTTTGAAAAAGAATTGATTTTGTTAAATTAAAAAAATGAATTTAATATTATTTTATTATTGTGTCTAACGACTAGTTTTTGACAAATGTTGGACTTTTGTTTTTTGTTGGGTTTTAAAAGAAATGATTTTAAATTATATATTATTATTATTATTATTATTATTATTATTTTGTGTCTAATAGCTAGTTGAGTTTAAGTCTCCACCATTCAATTTAATTTTTTGAATAATCCAATGACTCAAATTAAAATCCACTTTTTACCCCACTTCTCCCTCTTTTTGTACTTCATCTTCTTCAAAATTATTTCAATTTTTCACATTTTACGATTCTCATAATTAGCAAAAAAAAAAAAATCCACCATTGTTACTTTTTCTGCAAGCTTCTAGTTTTTTTTCTTTTCATCTTATTCTTGAGAGAAATTTCAATTGTATTATGAGGACTAAAGTATGTGAGCTCAAGCTTACATACCCACTTTTTTTTAGAGAGTTTTAACTCGTGGAAAGAATCAGGTTTGCTCTTGAACTCGTAAAAATAACAAGGAAACAGTTCGACTCTCATCTGTGGAAAGAGTCGAATGAGATTTTTTAGTCGAAATCTCAAGAGACACTTGGAAAAATAGATGTAGGTTGAGTTGGACTGAACCATTATAAATATTATGGTGTCTTCTCCTCTAACTCTTTACTAATTATTTTACATTTAATTTTATTTGTATGATTTTGTTGGTTAAGATTGATTGAGTATATTTTTACATAATTTTTATCAATCTTGTTTTTTAATATAAATTAGAGTTTTTATTAATTTAATTTTAAAATATCTAATTAGATCGAATTGAGCATACTCTAAGAAAAATTTAATTAAACCCTATTCACCCCTCCAAGGGTTGCCATACCAGTCCAACAATTGGTATCAGAGTGAGATTGCTCACTTGAAATTTAAATTTTTTGATAAAATTTATTATTAGAGAATTATGGCAAACCTAGTAGCAAATGAAATTTTTGAAGACCATTCTACTTCGAAACCTCCTTATTTTGATGGTTCAAATTATGCATATTGAAAAAGCTAGAATGAAATTTTATTTGTAATCTATTGACTATAATTTGTGGTTAGTTATTGCTAAAGATCCTTATGTACCAATGAAAAAGGTTCATAATGTTGATAAGCTTTGTTATTGTTTTTATTTGGCATGTGAATTTTCTTATATTATGTTGGACCTTTTCTAGCTGACTTCGTGTTGGACTGACTGGTTTTTTTTTTTAAATGCTCGGACACTTACCTTTTTGGTAATCATGCTGGTTTCCTTGTCTTTATCTTCCTTATTGATGTTGTTATAAAAGGAAGTATGAGAATGTTTTCAATTAGGTTTTTTAGGATATGATCGTTGTTCTTTTGTGCGGCCATTGCTAGGGAGAAAAAAAAGAAGCAAAAAGGTCTGTTTGTTTTGCTATATTTGGGGGAATTTGTGAAGAAAAGCATTGAATTTAAAGGGAGCCTAAACGTCAAGATCAATCAAACCAAAGGCTGCAAACTCAAGGAAAGCATGAGTTAGGAGAAGATCTTGAGATAGGCAACATCAAATTTAGGGGGTGTCTAAACAAATTGCCTATCTAAGGATTACTGTATTACATAATAGTTGTTTTATCAGTTAAGTAGTTCTTCTTGTAAACCTTCTGAATATTATTGAGCTTCTTTTCAATTTTGGCCTTGTGCCCCCCTGATGTAGGTAAAGTTATACTAAATTAGCTTAATATATTGTGTGTTATTTTCTTCTTTGCTTTTCTCTATGTTAGTTCTTTTGTCAGTATCATTGTGCCCATCATCATATATTCAATTGACTGTCTGTATATTTTTCAATTAGTATCAGAGTGGATTCAGCTATTATATTTCCATTAATTGTCTAAATAGAACCAATCATAGAAGATGGATCTACTAGCAGACCTGCAGTCCTTGATGGGACAAATTACTTATATTGGAAAGGTAGAATGTCTGCTTTTCCAAGATCAATTGACAGTAAGACCTGGAAAGCTGTTGTAAAGGGGTGGACTCATACTAAAATCACTGATGAAGATGACAAAGTTTCTTACAAACCAGAGAAGGATTCGATTGAAGTAGAGGATGAGGCTTCCTTAGGGAATTCTCGTGCTCTAAGCGCAATTTTCAATGGGGTTAATAAGAATATTTTTTGGCTTATCAAGCCGTGCATTTCAACTAAAGAAGCTTGGAAAATTTTGGAAGTTGCTCATGGAGGTACATCCAAAGTGAAAATGTCCAGACTGAATATTCTAACTTCGAAATTTGAATCTCTAAAAATGATGGAAGATGAAACAATAGCTAATTTTATCGTATGTATTCTAGACATTGCTAACAAATCTTTTGCCCATGGTGAGAAAATTTAGAAGAAAAATTTGTTCGAAAGATCCTTCGCTCTTTGCCATAACGGTTTGACATGAAAGTGACCACCATTGAAGAAGCACATGATTTAGCTGCCATGAAAGTGGATGAACTATTTTGGTCTCTTCGTACTTTTGAGTTGACACTTGATGAATGAACAAACAAGAAAGGTAAAGGGCTAGCCTTGCAATCGTCTGTGAATGAAGATCACGTCCCAAACAGAGGGAAAGAAGGTAAAGAGAACCTTGCTCTCTCTTGCTCTGTTAACAAAACAATTTGGCAAAGTATTAAAGAGACTGAATAAGTGTCTTAGTCAGTACACCTCACCTTATGTTAGAGACAATATTGGCAACATTAATCATAATATGCATAAGAGTTTTAAACCTTTTGGAGGGAAGAAAGACAGAACGAGGGTTGAATGGTAATCAAAATGGTAGGGATCAAAACTTCAAATGTAGAGAATATGAAAGTTTTGGCCACTTTCAAGCTGAATGTTCGAACTATTTGAGAAGATAGAATACAGAACACTAAGAAACCTTGTAATATGATGAATCTGATACAAGTATGTGTCAGAAGATGATATTCGTGCTCCAATTGGTTGTGCAACTATTGATGAGTCTACGATAATCAGTACTGATAATGAAGAAGTAAACAAAACGTGTTGTGGACTGAGTCAGAATGTTCCTCAGTTGAGATATCTTACCATTGAAAAAGTGTATGAAAAATGGGATGAAGTTTTCTTGCATTAGAATAGCAAAAAGATCGTATTCAAGATAATTATTAGGGTAGGAACTGAAATTGTCTCAGCAACATCTGGATTCAATGTCTAAGTTTGTTCGCATGTTAAATTTGGGTACAAATGATCTAAACTGAATTCTCAACACAGGGAAGTAAGTTGTGGAAAGAAAAGGGGTTGGGTTCAGTAGTTATGGGAAGTTTGGTTATAGAACAACATCATCCTTTAATATTTTTTTTGTTCCTACTCAAAATCCTCACATGTCTGAGCTAAAATCAGATGACACCATACTTGTTATCCATGCTGAAATCAGTAAGCCTCGGAAGAAATGGGTGTATCATTATTGTGGAAAGGCAGGTCACATTCATCCTTTCTGTTTATACCTTATTGGCAAAAAGGAGTATAAAGCACCAAGACATTCTTCCTCGAGATTAGGAACTACGAGTCATGAAATAGAAGACTTGAGTGGCATATCAAAGGAGAATAATCTCAAGAGAGGATGTCCTGCAATGTGGCTTTTACCTCCTCACACACCTTAACCCAAAAAGATCGGTACTTTGACAGTGGATGCTTGAGGCACATGGCAGGTGAAAATCCTTCTTGTCTGATCTAAATGCATGTGGCTCTGGACATGTAACCTTTGGTGATGGAGCTAAAAGAAAAGTGTTGGGTATAAAAGTTTTGGGTCTTCTTACTCTTTGTGATGTCATGTTTGTTAAAGGCTTAACTGCTAACCTAATTAGCATCAGTCAACTCTGTGATCAGGGATATCAAGTAAGTTTCTTTAAAGACAATTGTTTAGTAAAAGATGATAAAAACATGTTAGTTATGACAGGTTCTTGTTCAATGGATAACTACTATCACTGATCTCTTGATGCTTCCATCGATGTTTTTCACTCTTCCAAAATGAATGAGGCTGAAGTGTGGCACGAGAGACTTGGTCACATAAGTCTATGATCAATAAGAAAAGCTATCAACGTGGAAGTCATTCTTGGATTACCCTCTCTGAGCATAGAAGTTTATTCATTCTGTGGTGAATGTCAAACTGGTAAACAAGTCAAAACCTCTCATAAGAAAGTGTCACAGTGTTAGGGTTGGCAAAAAAGCTTACGAGGTGGGTCCAGCCAACTAGTCAAAACTTCTCCTAAAAAGTGTCTCTGGCTAACTAGTGAGCAAAGCACGCTGAGCACATCGTCCGACCCGTCCTGTCAGCCTGCCACTGCCAGCCCCTTTCAACTATAAGTTACAAACTATTTTTTTTAATTAGATATGAAATTATCAAATCTTTGTTAGAAATTCTAATTTTTAATCAGATCTGAAACTATTTCTTTTTTAATCTAAGTTACGAACTATCGTTTGTTTAAATGTCAAACTCTTTGTGTTTGTTAAAATTATTATGCTACTGTTGAAATTATTGTGATCTACTGTTGGAAGTTATTAAGATGTTGAACTCTTTGTGTTTGTTAAAATTATTGTTCTTTATTGTTGAAATTATGCTTTACTATTGAAATTTATTTAAACGGTGAACTCCGTGTTTGTGCTTTTAAGTTTGTTACATTAGTGGTGTTTGTTTGAATGCTAGAAAGTATTATTCACAAGCTTATATTTTAAAAAACTAGAATTATGTTTGCCATTTGTGTTTTTTGTTTTTACTTTTTGAAAATCAAGTCTAAGCTAAAGAGGGGTTTTCTAATTAAATCTTTGCTAGGTTACAAAAAGCAATGTCTTATTACCTTCTATAAATAAACATTCTCCAAGTCTAATTTCAAGTTCAATTCCAAGTCCAATCCCAGATCCAACCCTAAATTCAACTCGAAATTTAACCCCAACTTTAACTCCATGCTCCTCAAATGACGATAATTTGAATGTTGATGATTATGTTATTCTTGGTGAAGATTCTAAGAAGGGATCTTTAAAGAGGGGATTGACATTGATTTTTGGAGACATTTTAAGAAAAAATGTAAATGGAGTAGACAAGGCGGTTTGTAATTATTGCAAACGAAAATTAGGGGGTGAAAGTAAAAATGGACCCAAACATTTGTATTACCATATCAAGATATGCCCATATAAAGGACAAAAGAACATACGACAATCCCTATTGAATCCTAACAGAGAGAAGAACAATACATTTGGTTTATATAACTTCGACCAGGAAGCTGTAGAAAAAGCATTAACTAGGATGATAATCAAACACGGATATCCTCTCTAAATAGTTGAGCATGAATGTTTTAGGAAATTTTGTAATGTCATCCAACCGTTATTTGAGATGGTGTCAAGAAATATAATAAAGAAGGATATCTTGAAAATTTACGAGACTAAAAAATTAAAAACTATGACATTGTTGAATGAGATCAAAGGAAAAGTTGCTCTTACAGCAGACATGTGGACTTCTAACCACCAAACAAAAGGTTATATGGTTGTCACTGTACATTTTATTGATGATAGTTGGGTTTTGCGAGATAAAATAATCAGGTTTATATATGTCTCTTCTCCACGCACTTCTGAGATGCTTCATGAAGAAATAATGGAATGTATGTTAGACTAGAATATTGATCGAAAATTGTTATTTATAACTATAGATAATTGTAGTACAAATGACTCAATGGTTGATATGCTTGTTGATAGTCTATGTGGAAACTTAATATTGGATGGGAGTTTATTTCATATATGGTTTTGTGCTCATTCTGAATTTAATTGTGAAAGATGGGTTGACAGTGATAAGAGATGAGATTGAAAGAGTTCGTCAGTTAAATGTTTATGATGGTTGGATGTTAAGTCTTGATTTTTGTATTAGGTGGAATTCTACATATTTTATGTTAGCCAATGCATTGAAGTACAAGGTTGTTTTTTATCAATTAAAACAACGAGAATGAAAGTACAAGTGTTTTCCTTTGGATCAAGATTGGGTATTAGCAAAAGAGATATGTGAGAAACTAAAATATTTCATCACGTGACTAAAATATTTTTTTGTTACAAATATCCTATTGCTAATATTTTTTTCCCAAAAAATTTTAAACTGAAATTGGTTATTTTTTACTGGATGAATTCTATCAAGAGATAAAAGACATGGCTTCGAAAATGATTTGAAAGGTTGATAAGTATTGAAAGAAAATTTATGAGGTAATGGTCATAGTTGCAATTTTAGATCCACGTTACAAATTGAAGTTGATTGTGTTCTACTTCCCTAGAATTTATGGAGATACTTTTTTTCTTGAAGTGGAAAGGATTAATTTTTTTTTTTTTCATATTTGGAAAAAGAATATCAATTGAAGCATGAAGGTGAACGTGATGATTTTCACTTTAAAATTTAGATGAAACATCATAGAAATAGAATTTGATGATTTTAATGATTTTGACTCGTTTGTATCAAATTCCAATAATATGAAAAGAAGCAACAGTTTGATGCATATTTTGATGAACCTATCTGACCCTGATCATCTAATTTTAACATTCTAAGATGGTGGAAACTAAATGGGGTCAGGTATCTCATTATACCAGAAATTGCTAGAGACATATTAGCCATCCCGTTATATAGTGTTACATCAGAGTCGCTTTTAGTACATGTGGTAGAATTGTAAGCCAACATCGTAACAAACTTCATTCAAAGACAATAGAGGCTTTGATGTGCACTCAAAATTTAATTGCAATGAAGTATTGACATAGTTTGTTTATTTTCTTTTACCTCTAGTTTGTTTATTTTCTTTTACCTTTCTTTAACATTTAATATGTTAATAAATAATTTCTTTTATTATAAATATGTGACAACATAAGGTACTAGCATGGAAAAATAAATGGTTAAACATTTAGCAACTATTTTAGAAGAGTAGACGTTTCTGATAAAGATGAGGTGGTGACTGAGGTATACTTAAGGATTAACATTATTTTTCTATGACACTTTTTAAAGCTTATTGTCTACTAATTTCTTTGTGACATTATTTGTTAATTATATTTTAATTGTAGGAATAATACTCACAACTAAGGATGAGATAATGTCGAGAAAGGTGAAAAAATTGAATGTAAAGTCATTGGTGAAGAGAGAAAGACGAGCAATTTATGATTGTGGTTGTTATATTAAAGACATTTGCCTTTAATTGACTTCCAACTTTTGTTCGAACATATTTAATGGATTTCTAAGCTTCTAAAATGTGTTTATTTCATTATTTTTTATGGACTAGTGCAATTTTAAATGAAGTGACTCGAATTAAAAAAAAATATGTCAAGGGAATTAATAGGGGAATCCCTGCGAGAATTAATAAGGGAATCCCCGGGGGAAACAGGGAATGTGTGAAGGAAATTAGACATGAGAATTTTCATGAACAGAGGAATGGTCGTTCTAAATTCCATTCGAAACTGAACACTAACAATTACAGTCAAGAAACATAAACTTATAGGTTATGCATAATACGAAATTACAGCATGTTTTACAATGAAATCAAGGTATAACAAATATATACCTTTGAATACTCATTCTTCAAATTCCCTTGATTACGAATGCTCATTCAGTCTCCAAGACAACAATACATGAACAGTCGAACACAATGACTGCAACACAGCACGATCAACAGCAACACCACACGAACACTGCGAACATATAACGAACAACCTCAAAAACCTTAAACTCAGTCGAGTTGAGTGTGAACACAACCACAATGGTTACCTTGGTATTCTCAGTGTGAGAATCCATAAGTGTGGATTCTGTGTGGACTTTGTTAGAGGTAGAGACCGGAGGAACAAATATCGTGTAGACGATTGAACAAGTACGAGATGAGAAGAGTCTATCGCATAGACAAATGCTCAAACGTGTAGAAGAAGGCAATCTATCGTAGAGTAAATGCCCTACGATCATTTAGCTATGACCAGCTGAGTAAACTATCATATAGTAACACTCCACGATTGTTTGGTCTCTCTTGTAGCTATCGTTTAGCGAAACCATTTTACTTGACAACATCTCCGTGAGTTCCTTTCCAAATTAGGCAACTCTACTATTTAGGAAAACCTTTTTTCTTTTGTCTCACGATTACCATAAAACCATCAATAACGTCCCACTTAATTGGTTATTAGAGAAAAAGTGATAATTATCTCATAATTAATATTATTATAAATATATATGATAACCAAATTATCAGGCATCGTACATCCATCAAATGTTTATCAGGTATAAGATGTAGGATTTCAAGAGGGGTTTGTTACCCTTTAGGCATGGAATCGTTTTGTCTAAGGACCAATGTCCTAAGACACCTTAAGAGGTTGAGGAGATGAGACGGATTCCCTATGCTTCAGCTTTTAGTTATCATTTATATTTATAATAATATTAATTATTAGATAATTAATACTTTTTCTTTTAAATAACCAAAGTAGTGGGTGGTTATTGGATCATGGTAACCGTGAGTTTAAAAGAAAATTGGTTTCCTATTTTGAAGTGAGGTTTTTACAAAAGTTTGAACAGGATTTTGAATTTTCTCTCCGGCGAAAAGAAACTCACAGAAGTCATTAAGTAAATATAAATTTACTAACGATGGCAAGGCGAGCTAAGCGATCATGCAAGTGTGAGCTAAACGATCATGCAGTGTTTACTAAATGATCGCATAGCTTTGCTAGACGATCGCTGGCCCAAGGTAAATGATCGTGTAGAGTCTGTAAGCGACAGACCAAGTTAAACAATAGAGCTAAACGATCGCATAGATTTTGTTAGAAGATCACATAGTTTTATCTAAAAGATTGGGCATCGACCTATATGATAGGTCTCCAACTTCTCCCACTTGACCAGTCGTGTACATGATCGTTCTTTCCTCCATTTGTCTACCTCACACCAAGTCCGAATAGAGCCCACCCTCTGGATTCTCACATTGAGAATACCAAGGTCGCCTTGTTGGTGGTGTCAGTCTCAACTCGACACCGTCGAGGTTTTCTGGAGGTCGTTCATGGTGTTGTGGAAGAGATCGTTGAGGACGAGCGCGAAGAGTTCATGCTGTGTTCGTGCGGTGTTGCGGCCAAGTAGATTGAGTGTTCGTGGTCATTGTTGTTTGAGCGATCCCGCATTGGAGCGTGGAGACGCTTCTGCTGTTGTTAGTACAGTTTTCCCTCTGTACATTTGTATTTTACATGCTATAATTTTTGTATGAATCGCATAACCGTTTATTTAAAGTCGACTGTAAATGTTATTGTTGATTCATGATAGTAATTTGGAATAGTCTTGTTTTGCTGCTCATGGAAATCTCGATTTCGATTTCCTTCAATTGGTATCAGAGCCAGGTTCTCTAATAATCCAAATTACAGATCTGAATCGAACGTTTTTTATAGTCACGGTGGGTTTCTGCATTTTTAGGTAACCGTTTTCTGCATCTGCATTTGTGGATGAATTTGATGGATGTTCGTGTTTTAAATTTTCTTTTTGTTAAAGCTTTCAGTATTACAAAGTGTTAATTGTAAGGGCCTCTGTGTTTTTGGGCGAAATCAACTTTGCAATCGAGTCTGTAATTCGAAAAGTTCGAGTTCATCAAGTCGTTCATGATGAAGCTTCTGCGCATGGTGATGCAGTTCTCAACGAAGAAGAAGATCAAACATTGATCGGATCATGTAGCCTCAGGTAAACGATCGTAGGGATTTTACTAAGTGATCGTTTAGATTTTTTTCTAGACGATCATGTAGTATTTTCTAATCGATTGTTTAGTTAATGCTAAGCGATGGGGTAAACCGTTTACCATTATTTGCGTGGCATTGGTTGCGCGATTGCGTAGGCGTTGGAGGTAGGCGATGTAGTGGGAGCATGCGCATGCTCGTGCATTTAGTGGAATGTGCGCGTTAGACGATCGTGGTAGTTAGCAAGCTTCCCATCGCTTAGTTATTACCTATGTTGATCGTGGTGTATGCCCCCGACTATTGAGAGACGCTAAGCTAAACTAATCGCTTAGCGATGGTGCTTCAGCATTCGTAACCCCCCCCCCCCCCCCCCGCCCTCCCCCCCCCCCGCTTAGACGACGTGGAAGGCGGGCAGGTCGTGCGGAGCGCGCTAAGCGATATTGTACTTTCAGGCTTCAATCCACTTAGTTACGGTACACGATCGTATTGTGATATCTAAACGATCGTTTGGAATTTTCTAGACGATCGTATAGTAGATGCTAAATGATCATTTAACTCTGGGAGCGCTGGTAAGAGAAAGAGCAAAGAGTATGTATTATCGTGTAGACGATCGCGAGGTACTTAATACACGATGGAATGGTTGGAGAAAAGCGATGCTCCGAGCGATTCAAGACTCGGTTCGCCTGTTTGAACCGGAGACTCCCTTGTCTTTGTAATAGTTAGCTTTCCTTTTATGATTTTAAGGCAATTTTACCCGGTTCATCAGCTTTTATTTGGCTTTATACATGTGATGTATGGTGCTTATATGTCAAAGTGTTTGTCATATAGTTAAAAAACCTACCTTAGGTTGTGCAATTACTCATGGCATCATGTATTATAAATATTATAATATGGCATGAAGAAATTACTTGAAAGCATGCGCATACACCATGAATATAAGAGTTATATTTTGCATGCATTGAGCATTATCATGCATCATCCTTTTATTATAAATGTTATAGTCTAAGGGTGAATGGAAGCATGTTTTGCTTGTTTCATTGCAGATTTTGTATAAGTGTTATATAAAAGAATTAGCAATGAATGGACAATGCATTAAGTATGACATTTAGGCCGTTTATAAGCGTTATGAATGCCTTACATGTGTTAGCTTCGCTTTGTGGTTGTTGCCGTTTATAAGTGTTATAAAGGAAAATTAGACCTAAACGTCAATAATTCAGAGTTGCATGCGGACTTAGGGTGAAACTCAAGTTTTTAAAAAGGATTTTAAAATTGGTTGAGATAGACCTAAGTTCAAGTGGTTCTAAAGAGTTTAGTAACCTAGATTAATCTTTTAAAATCGGTGATTAGTAACTTAGGCTGGGCTTCTTAAGTTGACGGAAATGTAACACCCCTACCTGGGAACCTACCAGAGAAGGTGAATTAGATAGATTTCAACAAACATGCGATGTTTTGGTCAAAGACTTCGTTAAAGAGTTTAATGGATGATGATCAAAAGTTATTCAACTATCCATGGTAAAAGTTTTCTTGGGAAAACCTAAAAGTCACTTAGTTAAAATCCTTAGCCGTGTTTTTTCTAAGTAAGCTAAACTCTAAGTTATAAAATACTCAGTGGGAGGAGGAGGTGTATCAGATATGTCTATGATTCCACTCACGTTTCTCCCTGTATGTTCACATTGTGAGATTCATCCTTGGCCTCGAGATGCCTAGGATGCATCCCCCTTCGGATGGTGTTTGCATTGAGTCAATATCAAGGTGGACGGAGAGAGTCCTTTATAGTAAGGTGGGTGAAAGGGTGTGTTATCAACACGCTCCTATGGTTCTCTATCATTGGTTCACACCGTGAAGATCATTCGACGTCTTCGTGTCACCGTTCGAAGTGCCCCCTTCGGATGGGTTTGTACAGGTTGGTCAATATCAAGGTGAACTTCAAAAATGGATAGGGTCGCTTTAGGTTTTGACCCAATCGGATTTTTTCCCTTCGGATTGGCCTTTTGGGACAGACCTTTAGGGCTTAAAATGGCGGGTCACACTTAGGGGAGATTGTTAAGTAAGTTAATGATCTCTTGGCCAAATCAATGATGGCTAGTCGTTATAGGAAGAAGCGTTGTTCTAGTATTAATGACTGGTTGAGATCTTTTTAATTCAGAGGAGGGAAAAAATACCTCCCTTTGGCGGTTTTTGTCCTAAACCTTTGAAGCGTCATTGCGAAACTAGATGTTACACGGGGTTCATATTAGTTTTGCTAAAACCTTATTGGATATTGTTTTTTTTTACAACGGGTATTTGTTTAAAACGTAATGTAGGTCAATGTGTTTTTCTTTTTAACAACTCGTTAGTATTTCCGTTTAGAGCTTTTAAAAATGATCGATTTATTACAGTGGAAAGAATCGTGTGAAACAAATTTTGTGGTAAACGACCTCCATCCCACTACTCTCCAAAAGAGGAGACAAGATAGTAAATATGATTTATTGGTCTTAGAGACATGTCTGGTAGAGAATGATGATTCTGCCTGGATCTTTGATTCAAGTGCTACCAATCATGTCAGTTCCTCTTACCAAAGATTTAGTTCCTGGCTAACATTGCCACAGTGAGAGATGACTCTTCGAGTCGGTAATGGTGAGGTTGTTTCAGGTGTTATTGTAGGCAAGCTGAAGTTATTTGTTGACAAGAAATGTTATCTATTACTGGATAATGTTTTTGTAGTTCCTCATATTAAGAGGAACTTAATCTCGGTTTCTTGTCTCATTGAACAAGGCTATACAGTCTCTTTTTCTGAAAATAAAGTGTTTATTTTCAAGAATGGAATGGAGATTGGTTCTGGTTCAATAGAAAATAACTTATATGTACTAAGGCCGTTAGTCATAAAAGCCTTGTTTAACACTGAAATGTTCAGTACGGCAACAACAGCTAAAAGACCAAAGGTTTCTCCAAAGAAAAACGCCCATCTTTGGCATCTAAGGTTAGGTCACATCAACCTCAATAGGATTGAGAAGTTGGTGAAAAGTGGACTTCTAAAGAGTTTAGAAGAAATCTCCTTGTCAGTATGTGAATCATGTCTCAAAGGAAAGATGACCAAACGAACTTTTATTGGAAAAGGTTACAGAGCCAAGGAAGCCTTGGAGCTTATACATTTAGACCTCTGTGGTCCGATGAATGTTAAAGCTCGAGGTGGGTATGAATATTTCATCTCTTTCATAGATGATTATTCAAGGTTTGGGTATCTCTTCCTAATGCAATGTAAGTCTAAAGTCATTGACAAGTTCAAAGAGTATAAGGTTGAAGTTGAAAACCTATTAGGTAAGAAAATAAAAACACTACGATCTAATCATGGTGGAGAATATATGGACCTCCAATTCCAGAACTATATCATAGAACATGGGATTGCGTCCCAACTCTTGGCCCCTGGTACACCTCAGCAGAATGGTGTATCAGAAAGGAGAAACAGGACCTTA
This sequence comes from Benincasa hispida, assembly GCF_009727055.1. Lineage (NCBI taxonomy): Eukaryota > Viridiplantae > Streptophyta > Magnoliopsida > Cucurbitales > Cucurbitaceae > Benincasa > Benincasa hispida. The sequence continues at coordinate 37,395,133 of NC_052352.1, forward strand.
TTGGACACGGTTCCGTCTATGATGAGTTATGATCATCTTCTAGACTCGTTTTGGGGTTATGCAGTGCAGACTACATGTTATATCCTGAACAATGTTCCCTTGATAAGTGTTTATGAAACACATATTGAGTTATAGAAAGGCCGTAAAGGTAGTTTACGCCACTTTAGGATTTGGGGCTGTCCGGCACATGTGCTAGTGACTAACCCAAAGAAGTTGGAACCGCGTTCAAAGGTTTTCCTCTTTGTGGGCTACCCAAAGGAAACGAGAGGTGGATACTTCTATGATTCAAGTGAGAACAAAGTGTTTGTTTCCACTAATGCTATCTTCTTGGAAAAAGATCACATGAGGGATCATAAGCCACGAAGTAAGCTCGTTTTATGTAAGATCTCTAGTGAGACTAAAACTGTTGAGGGTTCAACAAGAGTTGTTGAATAGGCCGACAGATCAACAAGAGTTATTGAGGTCGAGACGTCTAGTCAACTAGCTAAAGAGTTGAGACTGCCTCGACGTAGTGGGAGGGTTATGATGAACCCACCGGATCGCTACATGGGTTTAATGAAGCCCAAAACGTCATTACGAATGATGGGGTCGAGGATCTATTATCTTTTAAGAAAGCAAGCGGATATTGACAAAGATGAATGGGTTAAGGCCATGAACCAGGAAATGGAGTCTACGTACTTCAATAACATCTGGGAGCTTGTTGATCCATTTGATGGAGTCAAATCTATTGGGTGCAGGTGGATCTATACGCGAAAGAGAGGTGTAGATGGAAAGATGCAAGCCTTTAAGGCTAGACTCGTGGCAAAGGGTTATACCCAGGTTGAGGGAGTTGACTATGAGGAAACTTTCTCACCTGTTGTCATGCTTAAGTCTATCAGGATTCTCCTGTTCATAGCCACATTTTATGATTATGAAATATGGAAAATGGACGGCAAGCTGCCTTTCTTAATGGTAATCTTGAGGAGACCATCTATATGACTCAACCAGAGGGGTTCGCAGTTCCAGATCAAGAGCAAAGAGTTTGCAAGCTTAATAGGTCCATTTATGGGCTGAAACAGGCATCTCGATCTTGGAACATCAGATTTGACACTACTGTCAAGTCGTTTGGCTTTGACCAGAACGTTAATGAGCCTTGTGTTTACAAGAAGATCATCAACAGCTCAGTAACTTTCCTGGTACTGTATGTGGATGATATCCTACTCATTGGGAATGATGTAGGATATCTGACTGACATTAAGAGTTGGCTAGCTGCCCAGTTCCAAATGAAAGATTTGGGTGAGGCACGATATGTTCTCGAGATCCAGATCATTCAAGATTGCAAGAACAAACGATTAGCCCTGTCTCAGGCATCGTACATTGATCAAATATTGATCAAGTACAGGATGCAAGATTCTAAGAGAGGTTTGTTACCTTTCAGGCATGGAATCATTCTGTCTAAGGATCAATGTCCAAAGACACCTCAAGAGGTTGAGGAGATGAGACGGATTCCCTATGCTTCTGCTGTAGGAAGCTTGATGTATGCAATGTTGTGTATCAGACCCAACATTTGCTATGTAGTAGGGATTGTCATTCGATATTAGTCCAATGCAGGATTTGATCATTGGACGGCGGTCAAGACGATCCTCAAGTATCTTCGGAGAACGAGGGACTACATGCTTGTGTATGGAGATAAGGATCTGATCCTTACAGGATACACGGACTCTGACTTTCAGACCGATCGAGATTCTCGTAAATCGACATTGGGGTCACTGTTTACTCTGAATGGAGGGGCTGTAGTTTGGCAAAGCATTAAGCAAGGATGCATTGCAGACTCCATTATGGAAGTCAAATACGTAGCGGCTTGTGAAGCAGATAAAGAGGCTGTTTGGTTGAGGAAGTTCCTTACAGATTTGGAAGTTGTTCCAAATATGGATTTGCCTATCACTCTTTATTGTGATAACAGCGAGGCTGTGGCAAATTCGAAGGAGCCTCGAAGTCATCATCAAGGTAAGCACATAGAACGAAAATATCACCTGATCATGGAGATGTTGTGTCGTAATGATGTGATAGTCGAACAGATCTCATTGGAACACAACGTTGCTGATCCCTTTACAAAGGCTCTCACGGCTAAAGTGTTCGAGGGTCACCTGGAGAGTCTGGGTCTGCGAGACATGCGGCATCTTGTCTAGGGCAAGTGAAAGATGATACTGGGGCATCTTATCTAGGGCAATCAGGAGTTTCAAAAACACTCAGGATTAAGATCACGTCACCTATGATCGTTTAGGTGAGATGTAAGTTTCATGTATCAACGACGTTATATAAAGAGATTGGTCATCTCGCTGTCCGGTCTTATACAAACTCTTTGTATAGAACACCCCCGCTTTCATGTCTCCACATGAATGGTCAGGATCTACCATCTGTAGTGGTTCACAACACTTGCAAACCTCTACAAAGTGGGTCGTATCCGTAGTGTCACCTTGATCAGGTATCTCTCTTTAATCCTTATACCATAGACTTTTTTAGGTTATCACTTAAGGTATGATCCACTTGTATATCTCATATACATGCTTAAGTTTATATACAATAACCATGGAGTTTTTTTATTGGATATGAGTAAATGTCAAATAAAATAACTGTTATTTTATTCATAACAATGTGTTCAGTTTATAAACTACGAGACTCTGGGAGAATTAGGACACCAATCCCAACAATCTCCCACTTATTCTAAATCCTCGGGAGACTAATGTACAATACATGAAAAAATACAAGTACAATATATAATAAACTAGGGCATACTCTATACCCCAGTATCATCTTCTACTTGCCCTGGACAAGATGTCGCATGTTCTGTAGACCCAAACTCCCCAGATGACCCTTAAACACTTTAGCTGTGAGAGCCTTTGTAAACGGATCAGTAATGTTGTGCTCCGACACGATCATCATGACTATCACATCACCACGATGCACAATCTTCTTGATCAAGTGGCATTTTCGTTCGATATGCTTGCCTCTACGATGACTCTGAGGTTCCTTCGAATTTCCATAGCTCTGCCGTTATCACAAAAGAGTGAACAACTTCCGAATCTGTAAGGAATTTCATCAGCCAAATAGCCTTCTTAGATGCTTCACAAGTGGCTACGTATTCGGCTTCCATATTGGAGTCCGCGATGCATCCTTGCTTGATGTTTTGCCACACTATAGCCCCTCCATTTAGAGTGAACACTGTCCCCGATGTCAATTTATGAGAATTTTTATCAGTCTGAAAGTCAGAGTGTATGTATCCTGTAAGAACCAAATCCTTATCTCCATACACAAGCATGTAGTCTCTCGTTCTCCGAAGATACTTGAGGATCGTCTTGAGCGCTGTCAAGTGATCTAATCCTGCATTGAACTAATAACAACTAACAATCCTACTGGATAGCAAATGTCAGGTCTGGTACACAACATTGGATACATTAAGCTTCCAAAAGCTAAAGCATAAGGAATCTGTCTCATCTCCTCAGCCTCTTGAGGTATTTAGGACATTGATCCTTAGACAAAACGATTCCATGCCTAAAGGGTAACAAATCCCTCTTGAAATCCTGCATCTTGTACACGATCAACATTTGATGGATGTACGATGCCTGAGACAAGGCTAATCTCTTGTTCTTACGATCCCAAATGATCTGGATCCTTAGAATATATTGCGCCTCACCCAAATCTTTTATTTAAAACTGGATAGCTAGCCACTTCTTAATGTCAGTTAAAAACCCTACATCATTCCCAATAAGTTGGATATCATCCACATACAGTACCAAAAAAGCAACTGAGTTTTTGATGATCTTCTTGTAAACACAAGACTCATCAACATTTTGATTAAAGCCAAACGATTTGACTGCACTGTCAAATCTAATGTTCCATGATCTAGACGCTTGTTTCAACCCATAAATGGACCTATTAAGCTTGCAAATTATTTACTCTTGATCTGGAACAATGAACCCCTTTAATTGAGCCATGTAGATGGTTTCCTCAAGATTACCATTAAGAAAGGCAGTCTTGACGTCCATTTTCCATATCTCATAATCATAAAATATGGCTATGGACAGGAGTATCCTGATAGACTTCAGCACGATAACAAGTGAGAAAGTTTCCTCATAGTCCACTTCCTCAACCTAGGTATAACCCTTTGCCACGAGTCTAGTCTTAAAGGTTTGCACCTTTCCATCTACACCTCGTTTTCGCTTGTAGATCCACTTACACCCTATCTATTTTACCCCATCAGGCTGATCCACAAGCTCTGAGACTTGATTGAAGTACATAGATTCATTTCCTGGTTCATGGCCTTAATCCACTCATCTTTTTCAACATCCTCCATTGCTTGCTTAAAAGATAATGGATCCTCGACCCCATCATTAGAAATGACGTTTTGGGCTTTAGTTAAACCCATGTAGTGCAACGATGGGTTCATTACCCTCTCACTACGTCGAGGCAGTCTTAACTCTTGAGCTAGTTGACTTTATGAACCGACCTCAACAACTCTTGTTTATCTGTCAGTCTGTTCAAAAACTCTTATTGAACCCTCATTAGTCTCAGTCTCACTAGAAACAAACACTTTGTTTGACTGAGAAAAGGATAATGCAAGTTATTTAGCAAATTTGCAATTCAGACAATCAAAAGGAATAGACTTGGAAATATTATTCAAATTTTTAATAAAAATCAAATGATGGAGTTTTTCAGAAGAAGCATGACCAAGACGAAGATGCCACTACCATATAGCTGTTGGGTTTTATGTCTTAAAACTCGTGGTATGTAAACAATGGAGCTTATTCTGAAAATTCAATAAAGGTGTTACTGAATAGATCTATTTCTTGAAAGAAATCCAATAAACCTAAAAGTCCCTTGACTATTGGATGAGTACTTGAACTTTATGTGGAGGCATAAAGGTGGATCAGGTTCGAGTAAATAGTCAAAATGATCTATAGTACATGGATAAGATTGGGTACCTTATTTTGGTAACACTATTGGATATGCCTGCTCTGTAGTTGTTACAAGGAGTTGTAAAGTGCTACAAACGAAGTGATCTTAATCCGTTCATGTTGGACATGAGGAGTGGGGGTGTCCTTGTGCAAAAGAGTTTGTACAAGATTGGACTACAAAATGAGTCACTCTTACTTTATAACGTTGTTTACTGTTTAAGACTGACTATTTCAAAGCGATGACCTAGGTAACTTGACCTTAATTCTGAGCTAACTATGAACTCCTGTTTATTCAAGATTGCCCTTAGATTTGCATAGGTGAGGGTTGGCTCAACAGTGCCAGCTCAATATAACTGCCATTTCAGGGGTGAGACTGGATAGATAGCTGGGGACATAGGGTGCAAGAGGAAATTCACTCCTAGTTGCTTTAGGGATAGTAGAGGGGTTATTCCTGATTCTGGGGTTTGAACAAGGGATCCCCTTCTCATTTGGCATGAGAGGGACTCGATTTTGTGATTGGATCAAAAAACAATTATTTATTAGGAGATCAGTGGAGACTTAAGAAACAAGAGGTAATTTCGAGGGTAAAATAGAGATTTGACCCAGTCGTTATTACGAACAACCTATGAAAGGTTAACTTACTAATCATGGTTATATTAAGTAGACATAATATATCTACAGTGAGGGAGTTCAATTATGGACTTTAGTGGAGTGACCCATTAGTTAACGAATGAGGGTTAGATCGGTCTAATGAGTTTAGCCGATTAATATCGGATCGTTTGAGCTCATGATCTGTAGGTTCATGAGGTCCCCCTACTAGCTTGGAAATGGATTAGCTCTAGAGTAGTGTGATAAGTTAATTTGAAACGTTCAAATTAAAATCAAACGGAATTGGAGAAAATATATTTAAATATGATTTAAATATATGAAGATGAATTTGTGTAAAAATTAATTTAATATTGGATATTAAATTAATTAGAATTATTTAAATTGTTTAAATAATTATTTATTAATTTTATTAGAAAATTAATTTATGAAATTAATTTGTAAAATTAATAAATTTTGATTTTAGAAATAAAATATGATTTTAAAATCAATTTTGGATTTTTGGAAATTGAAAATCACAAAAACTTGAAAAAATGGGTTTTTTCAAGTCATCTTCAAAGTAGCTTACAAGAAACCCACCATCTCTTCCTTGATTTACTCCAAGCATGAGCTGCATCCCATGTAACACTTCTCTTTGATGATAGTCTGCAATATATTGAAGAGCTTGGAGTGAAGAAAATGAGGATGGACCGACTAAATTTTTGCTATAACATTCGAATGAAGAAGGTGTTCTTGAATGGGTTCTGCTCAGTGAGCTTTCTCCATACTCCCTTTGATTCCAGCTTATTTTGAGTCTCATAACTCAATTTAGAGCACCAGGAGGATAGTAAGGAAGATCTTGTGGTGGTCTCACAAGGATTCAAAGGATTTTGCAGCTGGAAATGGAGATTTCGTTTGTTCGGCCAAGGTATGTTCATGAAACCCATTATACTTTGTTTTTAGCATGTTTCTTTTCAACCAAAATTAATGAATTGGAATGCTTATGGATCCTGTTTCCTTCCGCTGCGTGCTAGTGTAGATCCAACAATAGTCGAGTTAGTGATAGGAGCAAAAATAAAACAAGCAGGAAGCTAAAGTGATTTGAGCTCAAACAATCTTCCCACTTTGCGACCCACACCAACTATCTGTCCCGTCTGTGGATCCTGAACTTGATACCCAATAAAAGAAAAAGAAATCGTTAAGCCAAGATCACACAACTGTCCGATTGAGACAAGATTAAAGGTCAGGTTTGAAACACGAAAAGTTATAGCATGGGAGTGTGAATAGATCCAATATGGGATATGGTCATACAATTACCGTTAGCAACATAAATGGGAGGAAGGGATTTGGCAGGAGTGGGTGTAGTCAGAAGGGAAAAATCAAGTCATATGACTGAAACAAGTGGAATCAAGAAACTACCGATTACCTGGGAAAACCACAAGAGCGGAGGAATTGGATGAAATCACCTATTTAAGCAAGTTTTCAAATCACTCATATGAAAATTAGACGTGGAAGGTTTGGAATCAATAAAGGAGGCAACAACAACAGTAGAGGTAGAACTAAATTTACTGAAGTGTCTTGTTTTCGAAGAACGTTCTGGAGGTCGAGGTGATCGTGTGGGACAATTGTTCAGAATATGCCCGTATTTGTGACAATATTTATACTCAACTTTTGGGCAGACAGCAAATTTGTGCCCAGTGAACTTATAATTTTTACAGAAGAGAACTCTAGAAGTATCGGACATATGATTGCTTGCGAGCTCAACCTCAAATTTCCTAGAATAGGCGATGCCAAGACGCTTTTCCTCAAATAGGATTTCTTGAATTGTTGTGTCCAGTGACAAAAGAGGACTGCGATGTAGCAAGCAACCCAAATAGATTCATATTCTTGATGAAGCCTCATAAGAACCTTAATAGGATGGAGATTATCAACACTGATTTTAGCTCGATCCAATTGTGTCCAAATTGGCTGAATCATGGCCAAATATTCATTAATAGATTAGTTAGTCTCTTGATTGAGACTAACATGAGGCTGGGCTCGACTGGTGGCAGATTGGGAGAAAGAGAGCTTGGTACTGACCGACGCTTGGGGACAGAAAACAGAGGCACGCCTAGTTAATGAACAGAGAACAGAGGCACGCCTAGTTGATGAACAGAGAACAGATAGAAAACAAGCAGGGGGTGAGCGGTTGGACGAACGACGTCGATAGTAACTCCCTAGTTGAGCTCTGATATGATGTTACGAATGTATTTCCACAAGTTATATTTTACAAAAAAAGGCATGGGATATAAATACAGTAATAAGAGACTAAAAATAGACCCTAGAAAACTCAACCAACCTAAAAGCTCTCTAACAACATAGATGAAATATACATTGACTAATTACATTAACACTTTCATTTATCAGCTAGAGAAGATCGTCGGGATTTTTTGGTCCCTGCCGAACTTTTTTTTTTTTCCTAAGAAACCATACCGAACTTATTCCTCCCAAATCAACCAATTTTCTTAAAATTGTGACTTGAAAAGAACTAGCACAAGATTTTGAGTCACATAAGAATAGCTTAGCCATCAAACGGTCCTAAAAAGTGAATCACATTCCACGAATATAATATCGAGTGCGATTCATGAAATATCCGGCTAAGATGGAGCATTAGAGTTTTTATTCCGTAGACATGTTTATTTTATTATTCATTAATAGTAGCTCAACGAATGAAACTAAGCTTACGTTAAAGTATCCCTGGTCGGTACAATTACTCTAAAATAAAAACTAGCAATTACAGAAATGGATAATAATAATAATACTAATAATAATAAAGATATTTTCAAACAGATAATAATAATTAAGATATATCACAAAGTGTGGTTGTTTCTTGGATAGGGAAACCGACTCTAACACAAAACCAAAATGTTACTATTAGAACATATTAAAAGGATATCTCAGTGGAGATTATGTATATTGCATGGAGAAAGTAACGGCTTTCAAAAATGTAACTCATTAAATTAATGCAGGTACAACTTGCAATTAAAGAAAGCTCTGTAACGAGCAAGACATTTTTTTCTCTCTTTTTTTTCTTTTCTATAAAAAATCGAACATTAAAATTCTAAAAAAAAAAAATAGTATCAGTAACTATTGAACTAAGCTCATTTTGGTAACGAACAAGATATTTTTTATTGGTATTTTTACCTATATAATGTATTAAAACAACTTGGATAAAAATAAAATAACAAGAACGACCGTGGTAATATCAGAATATGGGACAAACCCCTCTCCTCAGGATTCTTCAGCAATCAGGAGAATGTCAAATGCCTCAGACTCTCTCCAAAGTCATGTTTATTGCTCTGTAAAAAATTGCTGTCAATTGTATTTGGTTTTTTTATTATTCATCATCCGCGTAATATTGTTAACTAAGCTTTTAGAAACGTATTGAAATGGATCTCACTTTTTATATTACAATTGATTGATTACTTATGTGTATTGAATGTATTTTCAAGTAGTAATTTAAAAAAAAAAATTTATTTTGAAACAAATTTGAGTGTTTGACAACCATTCAAAATAATTTTTGAAACACTTTTAAATATTTTAAATAGCTTTTATCAAAAGAGTTTAAATAATAATGAGTTTTTTAAAAAACACTTTTTTCTCTAATTATTCCGAATGAGTCCTACATATGCTAGAGAGTAAGTCCAATAAAAATTGGAAATGCGACCAAAATCCCACATTAGTATATAGTGAAGATAATTATCTTCATTGGTATAAGATCTTTTGAGGTGAAATCAAAAGCAAAGCCATGAAGGTTTATGCCCAATGTGGATTCATACCATTATGGAGATAGTTGGAAGGTCGTTGTCCCTATCAAGTGATATCAGAGTCATATCCTTGACTTAACCATGCCAGTACTACTTCGATAAAGCAGAGTAAGCTTATATAAGAGTTAAACAGATGGAGGAATATTTGAGAGAAGACTATATGGTAGGATAACTATCTCTATTAGTATGAGGGCTTTCAGGGTGAAACCGAAAGCAAAGTCACCAAAGTTTGTCCAAAATGGACAATATCATAATATTGTGAAGATAGTTGGAAGATTGTTGTTGGTAAGCGTGAATCATAAAAATGGAATCAAAAGATTTACCAAAAACAAAAACCGGAAGTTACAGCTTGCGTGTATGTGCGGTGAAAGGTCCACATCATAGTTCCTCAAGTCTTTATTTAAAAAAGAAGAAAGAAAGAAAGAAAAAACTGCAAATTGCTTCACGAAGAATCAAACTTTACATGAAAATGACGAGGAAGGAAACAATTAATAATGCTATGCCTACAACGTAACAGTGTTATTTTTTCTGTCACAGATTCGCGTGGGTTGTCTACCAAAATATCAAATGCCAGACTCTATTAAGCAAAACTGTAAAGAGGAAGGCTGAAATCAGAAGATTTACCCAAAAAGACAAAAAGTGACGACCAATATTTTGGTGTGAAAGCTCCACCAGAAGACAGATCTTTATTAGCAAAACTGCAAATTGATTGACGAAGAATCAAACTTTACAGATTGAAAATGAAATGGAAAAAATGAATTATGCTACCTACAACAGAAACAACAATGCCATTTTTCCTTCCACAAATGTTATGTGAAGACATAAAGGGGATAAAAAGATCTGCAGAAAAAACAAAGAATTACAAAAATCTTCTCTAAACTTGCAACCAAAGTATTCAATTAGTTAAAAAATTGTAGTGTTTGAAGACTTAATATTGTATAGAATGAATACATAAATTGAATGTACACACCAGTGAGAGAATGGGGGTCTAAAATTGTTTAACCCCACGGAATATGTGTCCACCTATTGTTACTGGTCGTTGCCATATGCAATCTTTTTTCAATTTTGTACGATGACTCTAAGTTCAATACCTATTTAGTCCTTTCCTGAGTGATTTTAGGGGTTAAAATAATTAAACAGGTATGTTTATGGGTAATTGAACATCGATGAAGAAAAGCAAACAACTATTGTGAGTCTTTAACCCTATGTCTAGGTACCAAAAACAAAATCCTAATTCTAGTTACTTCTCTTAGATGTCTTTATGAGAATGTGTGCATGACACAACCTTGTTAGTATTGAATCTTACACAAGGTATGCTAACCTAAATGATAAGTTAAGCTAACGATGAAACATAAACCTCAATAAAAGCAAACAATACTAAGTGTTGAGAAATGTTACTTGGAAATGCATTCATTCACGACAACAAATTTGACTTTTACTAACAGTCGAACAAATTTGTGGGTAGAATCAACGGACAGAAGAAAAAAATCACATAAAGATTAAGGGGGAAAAAACCGTTACAATGTCGAAAAATATTCAATATTGATTCTCATTTAATTATATGCATTATATATAAACTGGTTTGTTTATATGTTTTTACACTTTAACAATTTACTTCTTTTTAATCGAGAGCTCATTTCTTCACTTTAAATTTTCTATTCTCCAATGGTTGTTTCTGTTCACCATCGTCCTTGCATTACCACGGGTTTGCTCACCACATCATTGTGAGTCTGTTCATTATGTAGGGATGTTCATCATTTCTGCAATGACGTATCTTGATGGGGTAGAGATTCTTCGTTTAGGCAAGAAACGAGAGGATTGAGAAATAAGTCTCCACAAGCTAAACAAGGAAAGGCAATGTATTCCCTGTCCCATCCCCATCCCGACAACCTATTTTTTAATTTATTATTATTTAGATTTCAAGTCATTTGTTTTCATTATAAACTCACAAAGAATCTTAAGGCTTCCTCGCAAGATGCAAGAACGTACAGTCCTTTTAAAGTTATTATCGTCGAGAGTGGCAATGAGGGATGGTAGCAGGATGGGGTTAGCACAGCGGAGGAAGGAGAGATAAAATAAAGAAGAATTCTGAGAGCATTTTTCAGAGAGGTTACCATTTATTTCCTTATCATAACTCGAACCAATGCCTATTCCCAAAAGAGGAAGGATTCTACTCATGACATGATTCAAGGAATATATACCATTGTTGTTGTGCATAATATTATCCGAATTTTATGAACAAAAATTATATTTGTTTTTAATTTATGAAATTAAACATAAAAATCTTATTATGATTATAATAGATTAATAATTTAAAGAATATATAATATTCAATATATCAATAAAAAATTAATTAATTATGAGTAAATAATAATTTTAATTATAAATATTCTAATAATTTTATAATTAAAATTAACCAGTTAATGCATCACACTTAATTATAATTTAACACTTAATCATTTTTATTATTAATTAAACTCAACATTAGTAATTTTACTTTTAATTAAATAATATAAAAATATATATTTAAATAGATAATATATATTATTAAAAGGCGAAGAAAATGAAATAAAAATATGATATATTAATAAAGAATACTAAAAAAATATTTTGTAAATATGATATGTTAATAATAAACTGGAAATAAAAAATAATCAAATAAATAATTAACTTCTTATTAATAGTCAATGATGATTATATATTCAATATGAATGATCAAATTAAAATTAATCTCTATAAATTATTTAATTATTAAAAATAAAGTAATAATTATTATTATTGAAAGTAAAGTTTAATACTAATTTAAATTTAACTAATCCTAATTTACTAATTAAATATATTTAAGTTATTATTAGTTAATAAATTAAATTTTTATGTTAAAAAATAACTGGCATTCATTATAATTTTTATTATATAAAAATAAAGTAAATATTTTAATATATCATTATTGATTTATTAAAATAAATATTTATATCATTTTTTTTAAAATGAATATTAATTAATTAATTAATTAGTTAATTATATATATATATATATATGTAAAATGAAAGACAGATAGGGAAGGGAAAAGAGACGGGGAAATGAGAATGTTGAGAATAGGGTGAAAAATATGAAACAAATGTGTCAATTCCCATGAAAAAAACCTACCATCCAAAAGGTCTATTATAGTCCGAAGTCAACCACAAAAATATATATTAAATAATTTAAGCAATCTCATCAACAGTGACGACGCAACTTATGACCAACGGGCTTTTCCACATGCCAAAAATAAATTGTAAAGAATGAATCAAGAAATAAGACCTTAAAATATGAACATAAACAATAGAAAAAAGAAGAGCACATATGTATCCACTCAACAAGCTATTGAGGAAAACGTGAAGTGATCCAGCATGTTATAAAAATATAATGAGTCAGTAAAAAAACAAGATTGAACGTTTTTACTCATTACGAATAATATAGTGATACATTTAGTTGGTAGCACAGCTGCATCAGCACTAATGTTGGAGAATATTCCAAACTCCAAGCACCTTAAAAGAAGCACAAGAAGCCTGACAAACTCCAAATGACATTTATTTAAGCATTATTAGTATATAATTCCCCAAGGCCCACCGGACAAGGCAAAGGGGAGACATATATGCTCGTTCATGATGTCCCATAAAATGGCAGCATTGCTTGGAAAACTACTTGAATTCACGAATTATGGATAAAAATTCACTGTCAATGCCATTGATCATTAATCATCTTTATTAATTAATAAAAAGAGAAAATCATTGTTGAATTATAGTGCCTACTCTAAATTGGAAATTTAACATATATAGCATTATTCCATTATCTACAGAGTACCTTTTAATTTTCCCGGTGTTCTTTCTTTGAACTAGTTTTTAGCTTCAAAAATTGAACACAAGCTTGTTTCCGTTTCAAACAGAAGTTACAATTATGTGAACTATGTTAATGATTATATCACTATTCATGCTCTACTTTGATGCATTTATCCATTCTCAAAAATGAAATAGATAATACATGTGACCATAAAACCTTGGAAGATTGAATCGCAGCAACACAAGTATATTGATCCAACGGCCAGCTGAATCGACGGCGACTGAAACCTCCACCACCAGATGCTGGTATCATGCTGTCTAAGCCATGCGGGAGCTACCGCCGTTCATCGCAATGGAGAATCAACTAGAACAGGGAAGGAGTATAAAACAGAAGAAACGGCAGCTACAAGACTGACGCGGGTTAAGTAAAACCCTAGCGCGTGACCTAAGCAGAAAAAGGAAACCTTATAAATTTATAATCGTAGGTTAACGAATATAATGCTTAAGATCCGATCATCGCAAAGTTGTTCAAGCCGGGCCGAAGGTTAATTGGGCCCAGATTCGATTTCTGTCCAAACATCGAGCAAAAACAAAACTCTATATATATTGGAAATTAGACTATATAGTGCTGCAAAATTGAGAAGCATGCAACGGGAATAGGATATCTAAAAAATATAAAATAATATATAAATAAATAAAATATCAAAATATGAAATATTTTAAAAAAACCTAATTAAAAAAAATCCTTGCGAAAGAAAAAGAGTACATAATTCATATAATCTAATAATCAATACAAGAAAAAGGAGTTCTCTCGATGCTTAAATAGAGCGTCGGGAGTTAGGTCGTCGGAAGAGACGATCTTTCCCAACAAAGTAAAAGCCCGTCGGGAGTTCCCGGAAACTTCCGACGCCGTAAAGGTGCGTTGGGAGTCCCGAGAACTCCGACAGATCTCCGATGCTCGTCGGGCGGCGTCGGGAGAGGGGTCTGGTTAAAACCCAGACCCCTTCTTCTTCCCCACCTCCCTTTTCCCGCCCCCCCCCCCCCCCCCTCTTTTCTTCCTCTCCCTCTCTCAAATTTTTCCCATCCAATTTTTCTTCCATTTTTTCCATCAAATTTTTCTTCCATTTCTCCCTTTTCTTCCATCCTTTTACACTTTCCAGTTTTTCCACCAACTCCTTTCCCTCTCTCTCCCATTTTTCTCTCATTTTTCCCTCATTTTTAATCTTTTTTTCGTCCGTAGCTGCTGCTACCGCTCCTCCCTTCGGTCAGCAGCTGCAATCAACTGTCTTCCACTGCCGTCGTCTCCTCGCCGGTAATTTTCTTATTTTATTTTATTTTGAATATTTATTTGAATCATATGTGAAATGCCCATTAAAATGTGTTTCAATATTGTATTCGCTTTTGTTAATTCTCTGAAATTGTTGTACAAATCATGCCCATTAATATTATGCCCATTAAAATCTTCTCTGAATTTTTTTTTGTACAAAGCATGCCCATTAATATCTCGTCAATTTTGCAGAATATATTTGTTTTACAATTCTCTGAAATTGTTGAGAGTAATTTTATAACGAACATGTCATATGATGTTGGTTTTGGAGCCTAAGCATGTTGTTTTAACATTTCGAAGATGTTGAATAAATGAAAGGCCTATATTAATCTAAAAAATATAAAATAAATCTTTAAACCTCCAATTTGGTACTTAATACATTTAATATTTTAAAAAAGTTCAAAGAATCTACTAGACATAAAACTAAATTTTGTGTCTAATAAAAAATTGAACTTTAAATTTTGTGTCCAATAGGCTTGTAAATTTTAGAAGATGTTGAATAGATGAAAGGCCTATATTAGACACAAAATTGAAAGCTTAGAGACATACTAAATAAAATGTTTGAAAGTTGTTAAGACAATTTAAGCGGTCTAGGGACCTATATATTTATTTTGCCTTAAAAAATGAAAATTATGGAACTCAATGCTTAATAATACTTTGTACTTTGTCCTTTAATCCAGGTTATTGTTTTGGATTACAAGTTAGTCAGAAAATATTTATTTTTAAGGATGAATAAAGAATGGATTAAACTAAGGAATAAGTTATCAGTGGAGTATAGAGAAAGAGTATCACAGTTCTTAGATATGACAAGGTTTCATGTTAATGATTCCGGACGAATAAGATGTCCATGCAAGAATTGTATGAATTCAATTTGAGAAAAGATAGATATTGTGGAACGACATGTATTAACATATGAAATATCTCCCGCATATTGTGAATGGGTATATCATGGAGAGCCAGTATACTTATCTAAAAGTCATACAAGTCATTCAATATAGGATGTTGAAGTAGATAGTATAGAGAGTAATGCTGTCGAAGAAAATGAGATGTTGAATCTTATAAACGATTTACAAGTTCCAATTGAAAACAAAAATGCAAATGAAGGAAGGATTGAGAATGAAATGTCCTTTAATGGTCAAGAAAGAGATACGACGAACTTATTCGAGAATTTAATGACCGAAGCACGTAATGAATTATACCCTAGGTGTTCACAATTTTCGTCCTTGAACTTTTTAGTCAAGTTGATGCATATCAAAGTTCTGAACGGCTGGAGTAACAAATCATTTGACATGTTGCTGGAATTGTTAAAAGCAACGTTTCCAGCTGGCACCTCTATACCTACTTTCTTTTATGAAGCCAAGAGAAAATTGCATGATTTAGGCCTAGGTTATGAGTCTATTCATACGTGCAAATATGATTGTGTATTATATTGGAAAGAGTTTACAGATTTACAATAATGCCCTGTTTGTGGTGAGTCTTGGTACAAAGTTAATGATGGGAAGGGTAAAAAAATACCACATAAGGTATTGCATCATTTTCCATTGATACCGAGATTAAAACTATTGTTTGCATCAAAAGAAGGCGCTTCTGACATGAGATGGCATAAAGATAAGCGAGTTGAAATGGGGGATGTATTGCGACATCCAACTGATGCAGAGGGGTGGAAACATTTTGATCGTGAATTCCCTCATTTCGCTTTGATCCTCGAAATGTTCATTTGGGATTAGCTTCAGATGGCTTCAATCCGCTTGGAAATATGAGCACTTCTTATAGTATGTGGCCTGTGGTGATAATTCCTTATAATTTTCCCCCTTGGAAATGCATGAAGGAAACAAACTTCTTCATGTCTTTGCTCATACCTGGTCCAAAATCTCTTGGAAAGGAAATTGATGTTTACTTGCAACCATTGATTGAAGAGTTGAAAGAGTTGTGGACAATTGGTGTGCGAACTTACATAAAATGCATATTTTATTGATATAGTTGTACAGGATTAGAAGGACCAGGCTCCTACCTAAGAAGTTCAAATTACATTACATAATAAAATTTACCACATAACAAAATCCATCACATAAAAGATACATAAAAAGATACAATTATAAGAAAAATAAAATCATTACATAAAAAGTACAATTACATAAAATGAAACTACTACATAAAAAAATATAATTACATAAAAGATACAATTACATGAAAAATACAAGTACATAAAATATACAATTACATAAAAAATATAAGTACATAAAAAATACACCTAATGACCCAAAGACGAAGCACCTAATGTATGTTGTGGACAAGTACGTCTATTATGTCCTCTCTTGCAAATTGTACATCGAACTTTTTGGCTTGCCTCTCTCCAATCTATTTCATAATGAATGCGTGTACTTTTTGGCCGACCCTGTTCTTTTAGTAAGTCTGCATTTAGACGAACTTCTGTAAATGATAATTATGGCCAATAATATGGGTATTCTATTGGATGGAAGTGATCTTCATAACATCGCTTGAAATTGGACAATTTGTAGCATTCATCAATAAGAGGTATATATGTCAAACACATGTAATTATAAACTGCAATTACATGAAAGCATGGATCTTGAATGACTGCCACTTATTATAAGAACAAGTTCCTTCTTTCAAGCTCAAAACTTATGTGTGTTGTCTTTTATAGGGAGAAATCATACTTATGCCAGTTTGTACTTCAAAAGTTTGAGTTTCCCTGTCAATAAATGTCACTGTGTGTGCAGATGCTCGTTTTTCCCACCTCTTAAGTTTTCTCAGGGCATATTCTCGATCGAGTCTTCACTGATCACTTGTCTTCGACGTTCAAAATACATTATTGTGTGATAAAATGTTAGCCTAACCAAAGAAGTAATTGGTAACATTCTAGCACCTTTGAAAACATTATTCATGCATTCAGTTGCATTACTTGTCATCCACCCATAGTGGTACCCACCATCATCATGTGATTGGGTCCATTTTTCCAAGTCAATATCTGAAAAATATTCAGGGCATTCAGGGTTCAATTATTTCAATTCTTTTATGCACCGAATGAACTTGTGCCTTTAGTGTTGATTTCCTAACTTAAACACCAAATTTTTTTAGTTGTTTTGATTTATATTTCGTATTGAAATTACTGGCAACATGGTGATGACAATATCGATGGTACACTCTAGGTTCATTCCAACCAATTTTCTCATTATTAATTGTAGCAAGAATGCTCTTATATCTATAAGAAATCAAGCAAATATCATCTCTTTGGGTAACATATTCACGCAATGCCCACAAAAATCATGACCAACTAGACGGATTTTCACCTTCAACAATAGCAAAAGCGCGAAATATATGCCCGTTTACATCAATAGATAAGGCGGTCAATAATTTCCTCTTATACTTTCCGTAGAGATGAGTTCTATCGATCTGAATTGTTGGTGTACAATGTCTGAACCCTTCTTTGATCGAAGGACCAAAAAACTCGATCAAAACTAGTCGTAACACATTAGACAGAAGGAAATATCAATCTGATCATGTTCCTAGATTGTAATGAACAAGAGCACTCAACCAATACGAAGCTCTGAATATGATTTCTCCCAATCACCAAACACAACAATCAACGATTTTCTCTTAGCTTGCACACCTGTCTATAATCAACAGTATAGCCATATTGTTTTTTAATTGATTCTTGGAGTAGGGCCACTGGTATCTCAGGATCAGCTCTAATCAAATTTTGGATTTCGATACTCATAAAATTTGAATCAAGCTGTGAATGATCCTATGTTAATTCTGAAAACAAAAATGAGTGTTCCCCTTGAAGTTTG
Source organism: Benincasa hispida (assembly GCF_009727055.1). Lineage (NCBI taxonomy): Eukaryota > Viridiplantae > Streptophyta > Magnoliopsida > Cucurbitales > Cucurbitaceae > Benincasa > Benincasa hispida. The sequence continues at coordinate 37,413,415 of NC_052352.1, forward strand.
GTGATTTTGAACATCCCACGAGTTTTACGTCAACATGCCCTTAACCTCCAATCACAACCATCCTTCCACTGTTTACATTTGACATACTAAATATCTTGATTTGATTCTACTACAATAATCTCATAGTATTTTGTCACACAATATTTTTTTTACAGCAAGCTGTAAATCTTCTTTAGTATTAAATAATATTCTTTTCTGTATTAAACTACAATTATCTACACATATACTTCTTTCCTCCAAAGTTGACTCTTGTTCACATGTTGAATTCATAATTTTCCAATCTATTTGGGTGAACATATCCGACGGTACCAACTCAAGATCATGTTCTCCACTACTATCTTTCCAAATAATTCATCAAAAACAATATCATTGTCTCCATCATTTCCAGGTTCAAGAATAACTAAATCTTCAGGACGCATCGACACATTTATTATGATTTTTTCAGCTGTTATAGTTGACAAAAAAATATGTTAATATGTCAACTCAACAAAATCCAATTTCTAAGTTCCACATATCAGATCTAAATAGTATATATTTAAATCAACCCAAATCTAACATCCATAAACTATACATTTAGATAAACCCAAATAAAAACAAAATAGTATATCCATGAATCATACATTTGATTCAGCTCAAATGCAAACAAAATAATATATATGAAGCAATCTTCATTTTTATAAACATATACATATATTTTCTTAAATTAACCCAACAAATAAGCCAACCTAATCATCCAAAAAAATAGCTCAACAAAATCAGCCCAACAAACTCTAATTTCTAAATTCAACATATATCCAAAAATAAATCATGGATCCATAAACTACACATTTAGTTCAACTCGAATGCAAACAAAATGATATATATGTGAAGATTATATATTTAAATCATAGATCCATAAACTATACATTTTCGAACTTGACCCAGTACACGACTTAGGGTAATCATGTACCTCAGTCAATGTTGCATGACTGCCACATTGGCAGTCTGCATGCCAGATCACAAGTACTCATGTACCAGGTACACGATTTAGGCGTAATCATGTACCGGGTACACGATTAAAAAAACCTATTTTTGTCAATCTTTTCAACCCTATCCTATTTTTGTTAATATATATTAAAATAACATTATTTAAAAAAAAATTCTGGTAGATGAGATGATGATTCTCATTTTCATGATTTTTAATTTATTAATACTTTTTATCCCTGCAAATTTATACTTTTTACCATTCATGAATTTCATACAAGGTAAGTCTTTTTCCTCTACACACAATTTCTCGTTTGACCATGTATGGGGATATCGATTACTTCAGACTTCCCTAGAAAGATTTGTGTTATAGTTGACACTATTTCATCTAGTCTCCTAATTTTTGTAAATACAGTATATAAAGTGTTAATAACCATGAAACAGGTGTCTTGTCTAGACTTTGATTGTAATTAAAGTATAATTCAGTAATGCACGTCACACAACTTTCATCTTCAAATATGTCTATGATGTAAAGTTCCTTATAAAAACTACAATCATTTGCAAACAGCCAATTAAAATGGTGGTGTAATTAATGTGTAAATCATTATTTATTAGATCTTTTCCATATAATCAATTTTACCTTCTTTTGGTGTGTTGGCCACTTTTTGCAGGCGATTCTTATTCTATGCTTACAGAAAGCCTAGGTAATAGGTATACTGTACCTTGTGTTTCCATATATGAATTTTAGAAAGTTTTCGACCCATACTTTCAAAATTAGAATTTGTGATTTTTTTTCCTATTTCACAAATTTGTCTGTGGATACAAATTCATTTTGCATACCAACAAAATCTTATTTTTTTTCCAAATAAATCAGTAATCTGTTTCTTATGAGGATATTTTGGTCATCTGTTAATTATTAATTTATTATCTCTAAAATTATTTTGCTATTTTTTTCAATTATGAAAATATTTTGTTATTTTTCAAAATAAAACGTTAAAATTTGTCATTCCTTTAGAAACACTTATTTAGGCTGATTATAGAAAATACCATGAACTTTGTGCTTATTTCACGAATACCATTCAACTTTTACCCTCAAACTTTTAAAAAAATTCAAAAAAACATTTTGTTGTTAGGCGTGAATGGAAAGCATTGGTACTTTATTTCAAAAATAAACAAGAACTTTAATGTTCCAATAATACCTTTAGACCTTCAAATAAAAGGTTAAAAAAATACTTACCATTAGTAATATAGACATAAATTGTTAGTCCCTCATTTTAATAATATCTCTGAACTTTCAAAAGTTGCATTAGTCTCCTTAACATCTAAAAAAGACTAATTTCCTTGTAGTTAGTCTAGTTAATTTGTTTTCATATAATTACTCTCATTTTTCTCCTATTTGTCCAATTCTCATACCATTTTTATTAGCATCAAATAGAAAAAAACTTTATATTAAAGCATAAAATTTCACAAAATTCCACAAACTCTCCAGAAATTAGAGCCTCTCTCAAAACTCAACAAATAGTGAATCGCCAAATACAAAAACACTTGACGAAAGAATATCATCTTCGTTTATGGGAAACATTCTTAAATAATGACAATAAATAGACTAATTTGAACTGGAAATGCACATATTCTATTTCTTTTCCTTCTTACTGGATATCGTCAAAACTATGACTCAAGTTCTCAATGTGGCTCTCCTTTTGTATATTAGACTCAAACAATGTATTAACATACACTCAATTACTAAGGGGGTATTTAGGGCAAGGATTATGCTAAGACTATAATAACCACCTCTTGGCTACAGTACATACTATTTTGTAATCTTCAATTAGCTATGGTCAACACTATTTCAAAACCCCAATTTGCTATAGTATTTACTATTTGCTACAGTTTTTACTATTTTACATTCATAATTTTTTTATTATTTGCTATAGTGTTTACTATTTACTCCTCAAACTAAAATAGTTTACACCTCAAACACATATTATAATAACGCAAACTAAAATAATCTAAACCTTAAACACAAACTATTGTAATATAACTATAATAACCTAGGACTATCATAATAACTCCTTGCCCCAAACACTCCCTAAAATACAATTTTATTAAATATTTAATTGATGATAGGCCCTTTGGTGATTTCACCATTCTCCTTCTTGGTAGTTTATGTATATACCTCAATTGAAGGAGTAGTTTTAGAGACCGGAGAATAGAAGAAGTGAACAGAAAGAGAGATGAAATAAAGAGGGAGGTGAATGGGGGTATATAAATTGTTATTGGTTGTTTTGAATCGAAGGGCACAACAAACTTTTTGTGAGGAAACAACAAGGTTTGGGCCAAAAAGATGACGTTCAAGCAAACACTCTCAAGACATACAGGGAGCTTGAGTATTATTCTCTTGTGTTCATGTTTAGAGCTTCAAGTAGTGTTTGAGTGTAAATTCTTTCTACGTTAATTGCTAATGTGCCAATAGATGACATATATGAAGGTTGAGAATATCAGATGGGACGTATAATAGAGTAACGTCCTAGGAGAAAACTTAATTGTATTAGAAGGTTAAAAGATGACCATTCATGATATGCATAAGTTATTTCCATGATAAACTTTCTAATATGATTTTTTGATAGCTTATTCTTATTCGTGCACGCTATGGTATATTTTCTGCTCACATTTGGTGATTTGTATAGATGTTTTCCTTCTTAAGTATAAATTATTGTTTTTGTTAAGCCAAAGATTTTTGCTCGCAACTAAAGCATTAATAGTTGAAACATTGCATAAACTAAATCCAATATATTTATAATGCTCCTTTCATATATGTATGATACACACAAGCGCATGCATTGAATAATAATATAATTTAAAATGTCCTTATCTAAGTATTGTCTCTAGAGAATCAATTTTCAATTATTTTAACTATTAAGGAATTGTTTTAATTTTATCTAGAAGACTAATGTATGTTTTAGTTTTATCTAGGAGACTAACTTATGATAAAAACTAAACTAAACTAAACCTAAAAAAGCAAATAAATGGTGTCCTGAGCAACAAGAGTCTGATATTGTGAGTAACTATGGACTTACGTAGAAAAAAAAAAACCAGCTTCACGAAATGGTGCGAAACTAGACAAAAATACGTCCTAAGGTATGACTTTATGAAAATTTTAACTGAACTAATTGTTTAACTCTTAGATTGATTCGATGCCAACTATAGACTTGGAAGTCTTATATCCAAGTATCCTCTTTTGAACTCAACCCTCTAATACCTAACCATCAACTCTTTGTCATGCAATCAATTGGGTAGATGTAGCATTAAGTCCTTTCATTATTGATCTCTATTATTTTTCGAAAAATATTTAGGTACATCTGAGGTATCACCTATTTTTGTGTATCCTATCAAATTGTCCAATCATAACATGTCATGTGGCAAATTTTGCTTTTTTTTAAAAAAAAATATTTTAATATTTTTTAGATGTAAGTGGTGAAAATGAATGTATAAAGATAGGTGATGTCTGAAATACACCTAAGTAATACCCTCAAACGGGACATCAAGTAAAAGTCATTCAAACATTAACCAATTGTTCAAAAGCTTTAAAAATAAACATGTGATTATAAACAAAACGACCATTCTAACCCCAACGGTGTCGACTCAGCATTTCCAACCTTTTTCTAAACGGATAAACCCAAGACGCGAAAATTGGAGTTGTGAGGGTAAATAAAACGACCTCCCAAAGACAAACTAAAAACCAAGACATGTGGTTCTAGAACAAAGTACCTTGCTTGTGGTCCCAGAGCTACGTAGGATACGGACTGGATAAATTGATAATATCCAGTATATGCATGGGAGGAATACAACAATATTTAAATAACCTAAAAGACACGTGTCAAGCAGGTATAGAGAGAGAAAGAAATCCACATAAAGCACTAAAGATAGCCAAGATTAACAGAATATTAAATGAAACTTATTTGACTTCTTAACACATAATAAATTGGCCTTGTCTTTGCAACGATTCTACGTCTTAATCTCGGCAATTTGTTTTTCGTTTTCCTTTTCTTAAACTTATTTTCCTCTCCCATTCTTCTCTTTCAAAATTTCTCTGTTTTTTTCTTTATCCAATATGTGTGGAATTCTCGCCGTACTTGGTTGCTCTGATGATTCTCAGGCCAAACGTGTTCGTGTTCTTGAACTCTCTCGTCGGCAAGTATTCTTAATCTTCTCCTTTCAATTCCTTCTTTATACATTCTTTTCCCATTCCATTTCTTAATATATATAATCTCATATATGTCTGATTTGAGTTGGAGAATGGAACTTTTTTAACTTCGTAAGAATGTAGAATATATGTAAAAAAACTAAGCATGAAATATAACCGATTTATTGAAGATCCATTTCTTTTCTGATATTGGGGTTCTTTTCGATACATTCGTGTTGTACTTGTATGTATTTTTTTTTTATGTATGTCGATTGGATTTAAGTTGTTCATGTTTGTCATATTAATAAATAGGGAGAAGCTTCAAGATGAAGTTTAAGCAATTTTTTTAATCTAATGACTGTTAAATAGGTTAGCAGTAAGAGATTCTGATGATATTTCGTTGTAGTCAGAAGTACAATTTTGGCATTTTCATGAAGTGATTTCTGAAAAACAAAATCACTGCCTCTGATTTGCGATCTTTCAACTTTTCTTATTTTTACCTTTTTAACTTTTGGTTGAGAATCAGATAGAATAATCTCCAAAATGACGTCGTTGGACAATTTGAAGATAGAAAAAGGGAAAATAAAATGAAAGTTGGTTAATAGAAGAAATTGCAATAGAATTGATATTAACTACTTGTTGTCGTTGGTTTTCGACAGACTGAAACATCGTGGTCCAGACTGGAGTGGGCTTTACCAGCACGCCGATTTCTATTTATCCCATCAACGTTTAGCCATTATCGATCCTGCATCTGGTGATCAACCTCTCTACAATGAAGATGAGTCCATTGTTGTCACGGTACACTTCTAGACCTTCTTTGTTGCCCAAGTTTAATTTATTGTTATAATGGGTGTGTTTTATTTCTTCAAATGAGAGGGAAGAAGCAGACATATGAATACAAACTCTATCTTATTGTGCTAATATGCAAAGTGTTTGTCTGAAAATAGGTCAATGGAGAAATATACAACCACGAAGAGCTGAGGAAGAAATTGAGGAACCACAAAATTCGAACCGACAGTGATTGTGATGTTATCTCACATTTGGTATTAATAGATATGGTTATGGAAATAATTAATAATTTTCCCTCCAATAATATGATGTTATCTCACATTTGGTGTGGTCTAAGAGAGATATGAGATTATGATATTTATCGTTGGTGTTTGTGTAGTATGAAGAGTATGGGGAGAATTTTGTGGACATGCTTGATGGAATGTTCTCTTTCGTGCTATTGGACACGCGTGACAATAGTTTCATTGCTGCTCGTGATGCAATTGGGATTACTTCCCTTTACATTGGTTGGGGACTTGATGGTAATTGGAATAATTTTGAATCCCATTTTTTCCTCCACATGTTTTAATCTCAAGCACCAAAGACATTCTCTAAATACTCTTATTTTGATTATGTTAGGTTCAGTTTGGATATCTTCGGAACTCAAAGCTCTGAATGATGATTGTGAACATTTTGAGACGTTTCCACCTGGTCACTTGTACTCTAGCAAGGAAGCTGGATTCAAAAGATGGTATAACCCAACCTGGTTCTCTGAGGATATTCCATCGACCCCATATGATCCACTTGTTTTAAGATGTGCATTGGAGAATGTATGAATTAGTGTGATGGATTTGATGACACTTTATCAAGTTCAACATTTTTTAAAATTCTATTAGAATAACGAACTTACATGCTAACTTATGCAGGCTGTGATCAAGAGGTTGATGACTGATGTCCCTTTTGGAGTTCTACTTTCTGGCGGCCTTGATTCATCATTGATTGCCTCTATCACAGCTCGTCACTTAGCTGGCACAAGAGCTGCCAAGCATTGGGGTACACAACTTCATTCCTTCTGTGTTGGTCTTGAGGTTGGTTTTCATTTTCTTATTCTTGATATTCCTACAATGATTGGTTGTATACACACTGGTAACTATTTCTCATTGGGAATAAGATTCGTCCTATTACATTCAGGGTTCACCAGATTTGAAGGCTGCTAGAGAAGTTGCAGACTTTTTGGGAACTGTCCACCACGAGTTCCATTTCACAGTTCAAGTACGATTTATCTAGAACTTTACACACAAATATACATCTTCTACTTTCCTTGACCTAACTTTACCATCTTTAACTTCTTTGATAATAGGATGGGATTGATGCCATTGAAGATGTTATCTATCATGTAGAAACATATGATGTAACTACAATCAGGGCAAGCACACCCATGTTTCTTATGGCACGAAAGATTAAGTCACTAGGAGTAAAGATGGTGATCTCTGGTGAAGGCGCTGATGAGATTTTTGGTGGATACTTGTACTTCCACAAGGCTCCTAATAAGGAAGAGTTTCATCGTGAAAGTTGCCGCAAGGTATATAATTTTTTGAAGAGCATTGCTCGATTTTTGTAAGGTTAGGGATGAGGAAAATTACACTCATATCTGAAACCTCTGTTTTTTCCTTTGCAGATAAAGGCACTTCACATGTATGATTGCTTAAGAGCAAACAAGGCAACTTCAGCGTGGGGCTTGGAAGTTCGAGTTCCATTTTTAGATAAGGAATTTATTAATGTTGCAATGGCCATTGATCCAGAATGGAAAATGGTAGAGAAATAAACTTCACACTAGCCATAAGGATTAGCATTTTCTCCTAAATTTTCTTAGCTCGAAATACCCATTTTCATTTCTCATCTAATCTTTTGATCTATTTTAGATTAAGCATGATCAAGGTCGAATTGAAAAATGGGTTCTCAGAAGAGCTTTCAATGATGAGCAGCAACCTTATCTCCCTAAGGTCTTTGAAAGAAAAACCTCTCCAGTTGTATACGAATACTATAACTTTGATAAGATTGTAACTCTTTGTCCTGTATGCAGCATGTTTTGTACAGGCAGAAGGAACAATTCAGTGATGGTGTTGGATATAGTTGGATCGATGGCCTTAAAGCCCATGCTGCTCAACATGTAATTCGATAACCTTTTCGTTTCTATTGCCTTCGACCCATTCAATGTTTTTGTTGAAGAACATAGTTTAGAAATCTAATCTTTTGAAAGTAATGTTCATATGCTTGATGAAGATAACTCGATAATGCTTTCAGGTGACTGACAAAATGATGGTAAATGCTGAACACATCTTCCCTCAAAATACTCCAACATCAAAGGAAGCCTACTACTACAGAACCATATTTGAGAGGTTCTTCCCACAGGTAATTTACTTCTCTCAACAACAATGTTGACATGTGTCTCATGAACTTGATTATTGACATTTTTTTGCACTCTGTATGGTTGGGTAGAACTCTGCTCGTCAGACTGTCCCAGGAGGGCCAAGTATCGCTTGTAGCACAGCGAAAGCTGTCGAATGGGATGCTACCTGGTCTAAAAATCTTGACCCTTCAGGTAGAGCTGCACTTGGAGTTCATGCCTCAGCATATGGAGATGAGGTAAATCATATAAATGACGTCGTCCCGCCCAAGATAATCGATCCCATTTCGAGAATGAATGTCAGCACACCAGAAGTAGAAATCCTTAGCTAGTATAGATAGTAGTAGGTTATTCAACCTCCAAATTGTATGTGCCTTAAAATGTACAAACAATATAAGAGCGAAGTAAAGTGTCAAGTTCCTTTAGGAATTGTATTATTATGTGACCTTCCGAAGTCATTTTCTATGACCATATTTCTGTTAGATTCTTGGGATTTTGTAATCTTCTGCTTTTTAAGCATGTATGATGTATATTTTAATTATATGAGACGTGATTGTGGAAATCACATGAAATCCACTTTTATAGAGAATCAAAATTTATATTTTATCTATCTTCATTTGCTTTGAAATAGGGGGAGAAGAAAATACCAATAAGAAAGAAAGGTATAGACTCCTTAGCTCCTTGCGCTCCATTCAAATCAAACTAACTCTCAAATCCATAATACACGAGCACCAATTCAAGCATGACAGTTTGAATTTACTACATCCAACAGCTACATAACCAATCTACATATCCGTATTTGATTTACGCACCCCAACCACAATTTTCAAGTTTGTTTCAATATTATCAAATATCTTGTGACCATGGAGCTATTATTATACGAGTAAAAAATCAAATTTAATTGACGTATAAACATAATCAGACAGTTGTCATAAATATTTTGTTTAGTAAAATAAATATTGGGTGCGAATGTTAGAATGTCTGAATTCAAGAGAGAGGGTACAAATCAAATAACGTTGAATTATATACTCATGTTGTCAACTACTGTATATGCATTATAGAAATGACGTAATGTTTGTAAGCGACATGATTTTGGTTTCAATTGTCATCATTATAGAGATTATAATAGATACGTTTAAAAACGTACTTTGTTTAATACAATAAAGTAGACATTTTATGACACATGAGTAATAGAAAATTCATCTGTTTTGTGCGGAAAAAACTAAAATTTTTCGGATTTCGAAATTAATGACAGTTTTTTTATGTCACAAATTTATGACTATAAATAAAAATCATTAAAGGTAGGAAATCACAATTTTGGAAGAAAAAGATGAGAAATCTTTTAATTTGTGATGATAATTTTGTATCCCCAATTTTTTATTAGAATTAATAGTCATTAAAAATTGACATTTTTTTAGAATCATTAAATTAAAAATAAACAAATGTTTTACGCGGAAAAAATAGAGAAATTTTGGATTTTTTTTTCTTTTAGGACTGTTTTAGCTGTCATAATTCTATGACATGTATTAATTGTCATTAGAGAGGAATTAAAAGAAAAACTAATTATGGTGTTCGATAAATTAGTTCTAAATAATAAAAATATTAAAGGACTTTGTAAATTTTAATTTAAATTAAAGAAAACTAGTTACAATATTCGGTAAATTAATTTTAAATATTTTTTAATTTAAAATAATTTTATTTTAGAAAAATATTAATAGTGCTTAGTAAACTTTAATTTTAATTAAAAAAATAGTTACGAAATTCATTAAATTAATACTAGATTTGTATACTCTAGATATATGAACCAAAGTAAACATAGGCTTAGTTTGAGATTTTTTCTTTGCTTCTAAGATAACTGCTAGTGACTATGGTTTTAAAAAAGTTTGTACTATGAAACAAATTAGTGTTTTGTAAATTTCAACTTTAAAGCTAGCAATAGTTGGTTATTGTGTTTGTTAAATACTAAATTATTATGTTTTATATATAGAAACTAACAAGATTTATGATTAATATTTTCATTTTTTATAATTGATAATCTATTAAATAATGGTTTAAAATATTATATTTTGTTTGCTCTAGATTAATTATTAAGTATTAAGCATTGTTACCATTATAGTCGTTATACTGGTGAATGGGGGACACCTCCTACTTGGGGATTGTAGCTGAATAATTAAGCATTGTTAACCGGTTTTATGAGCAGATGTGAGCAGTGTAAGGTCTTAAAACTAGTTTATCACCTAAACATCTTAGGTTAAATTCAAATATAATCGTTATACTTAGATAATTACCTAGATTTAGGTTGTTTAATCAGTTGAAAAATACCTAAGTAATTATTTATCCAAAAACAAAATAGAACACTTCAGTGGGAGATTAATAACATATATGATATGTTGTTAGAACACTTCAATGGGAGAATAATGACATAAACGATATGTTGTTCTTAGCTCTCACGTGTCTAAGAGTTTACATCGTGAGATTCATGCTTCGCTTCATATCATCCTAGGAGTGACCTCCATTCAGAAAGTGTTTGCATGGGTCAAGATCAAGGTGAATGGAGGAAATTGTTCATAGTAAAATCAAATATGTGATATATTGATTTTAGCTCCCACGTCTCTAAATAGTTCACACCGTGAGATTCATGCAACACTTTATGTCACCCTGGGAGTGACCTCTGTTCGAAAAGTGTTTTCATGGGTCAATATCAAAGTGAATAAAGGGAGTAGTTCATAGTAAGCGGGTGAAGGATGTGTGTCAACGTATCCTACGGTCTCTTCCGTTAGTTTGGACAGCGAGATTCCTATGTTGCACCTGCTGTCGTCTTTAAGTTGGCATTAGTTAGTCGCTAACCACGGCTATCCCCTAGGAGGGTTGTAACATAAGATTTGGAACAACTCAAACTTTGGAAATAGATAGGATTTCTTAGGTCATTTCCCAACTTTGACTCTTTGATTTGGTAGCATTATTGGTGCCGCTAATCTCTAAGATCTGGAAGTGGAGGGTTACACTTACAAAATTACTAAGTGTTAGTAAGTTCTTGATTGAAAACAGTAACTAAATGACTATTGAAATATGAGTTATTTTGGAGATAGTATTTAGTCAATAATGTCTTGCTTTAGTGAAGGAGTATTTAACTGTCTCTCGGTAGCACTTATTTTGACTCACTATAGTATTGTTGCAAATATAATGAATTTCGGGTACATTATTACTTTGCTAAAATATGATTGGGTTTAAAAGCAGTTCACTAATAGAATTTGCTTATATTTTCAGAGTGACTAGCTCATAATACAGTTGATGGCCTCTAATAAATTAACTGGGGACAATTATGCTACATGAAAATTGAATTTGAACATAATACTAGTGATAGATGATTTAAGGTTCGTTTTAACAGAGGAGTGTTGATGACATAAAAATGAATTCCTTTGTTATGCATGCACTGTGATGATGAAAGAATGCAATACTATGTCTAAGTATATGTGTTGTTAATGATATAGTAGTGCTTGTCACAAGTTTCCTTGTGCTGAAACCAAGTATAATTCCAACGCAAGTTTCTCAGAATAATCCGAGGTCGAACATAGAGATTGTTTTCGTTAATGCGTTACTTTTGTGATACATGCGACCGGTTTAACAATAAATAAAGAATTAGGTTTATATAGGAATGTAAATTGCGTTGATAAAATAAAATCCTAAACTAATATGATACACGATACAAGATACAAGATACATGATACACGATACTGAGGTCGAGAACTGACTGTGAAGTTGTACAAAGAATCGATGTATGTGATGACAAGTCTTTATGAATGTAGCAGAAAGAGAAAGATTAAATGGTAAAAACAACGCAAGTTTATCAATTGTGTTAAAGATGCAACTAAGGTTCCGCTTTCCTTTGGCGTACACCTCTCGGTGATCGGCCGCGTTCTCATATCTCTATGGTGAAACAGAGATGAACGTGATGAATGCAAGGTTGTTTCCATCTCCGGAAATACTTCTCGCTTTAGTTAATGCATTCTTCCAACATTCTCTTGATAGGCGGAATAACATCTTTACTTCTGCTCTCACAAGTGAAGATGTCATCGAGCATGCTTTAGCTAAACTTAATTATTTCTTTAACACAATTAATTCACTCTCTTAATTCTTTCTATTTACCTAGGGAATTAGGAACACATTATGGAGAAAATGGATTATGGATGAACAGAAATAGACAGAGAGAAGACAATGGTAATTATCATAACATTTAATACTATGATTAAGCGTCTGATACATGGTGTGAATGAAAGATCAAAGGAGATGAATACAAATGATGAAATAGAGATTAGAAATAAATACAGAAAGAATGTCAACGTCTTGACACAGATTCCGAACGAAGGTTTTGCTTGTCGGCAAGTGGAAGTAATGGAGAGGAGAGCTTCCCTCTCAGGCTTGCTCTCCTGGTAGAAATGACCTTTGCACGCTTCAATGGAGGGGATTGGAAGGATTCCTTGTTTGGAGACTCACCTCTCGGCCTTGTCTCGTGATTATCTCGGATCTACTCTGGACAGTCGCTTCAGACCAATCTCTCTCTCAGAATTGATATATGCTTATCTCGGATCTACTCTGGACCGCCCTCAAAGACAGGAGTTCTCAACTCACTCAGGATTGAGGTCATGTTACCTATGGTCATCCTAGTGAAGTGAAGTCTCTATCATGAACCGCGTTATATAACGAGACTATAATACTTTGTGGTCTGATCTTATACAATCTCCTTTATATAGGATGCCCCCGCTCGCATGTCTCCACATGAATGATCAGGATGAGACCATCTGTAGCAAGTCATAACACTTGTAACTATTCTACAATGCGAGCCGCATGTTGAGAATGTCCTAGAACTTGCAGTTCATGTTAAACATTCTATTTATCAATAATAATGACTTGATGATTTTTCATCTTATTATGAAAATTCAATAAACATATCCATGGCTATAGTCTGAATACTGTAACTTTATATAGTGACATAAACAGGATCAAGTCAATAGTATAGCCTAGATGGTCTAATAAGTATATGAATGAAATTGGGTATCTCATCTTAGTAACACTATTGGATGCAACCCACTCTGTAGTTATTACAAGAAGTTATAAAGTGATACAAATGATGTGGTCCACAAATCGTTCATGTTGAGATATGTGAGTGGGGGCATCCTATGTAATGAGTTTGCATATAGACCGGACCATGAAAGTAGTCACTTTTCTTTATAACAACCGTTTACTATTAAAATTGACTATTTCATTTATCAAATAACCTAGGTTAATTCGATCTTAATCCTGAGCTAACTATGAACTTCTGTTTGTTCGGGATTATCCTTTGATCTGCAAATTGAGAGTAGTCTAAGAACAATGCTAAATAAGCTTCCCATTTTGGGGATAAGACCGGATGAATAGCTGGAGATATAGCCTTGCAAGATGAAATTCACTCCTACCCAATTTAGGGTTAGCAGATAGGTTGTTTTCTTAAGTACAGATTCCAGGTCTTGAACAATCGAAGCCACGTCTTCTCATGATAGAGAAATGATTTGATTCATAGAGATTATGAATTAGAATTGTTCATTAGAGGGCCAGTAGGAACTTAAGGAACAATATGTATTCACATGGCCAAAATGGTAATTTTGACCTAGCTGTGATTATGAACAACCTGTGAAGGATTGTCTTACTGATTATGGTTATAAAGTGGACATTATATATCTACAATGAGGGGAGTTCAACTATGGGTTATAGTGGAGTGTTCCATTAGTTAACGAATGGTGGTTAGATCAAACTAATGAGTTTAGCCGATTAATCTCGAATCGTTAGAGCCTATGATCTGTAGGTTCACGAGGTCCCCCTACTAGCTCGTAAATGGTTAAACTTTAGAGTAGCTTGAGAGATTAATTTGAAATGTTCAAACTAAAATTAAATGGAATAGGAGAATATAAATTTAAATATGATTTAAATATATGAAGATGGTTTTGTGCAAAAAATTAATTTAATATTTGATATTAAATTAAGTAAATTATTTAAATTAATTTGTCGATTTTTCAGTTTTAATATCAAAATGATTTTAAAATCAAGATTTTGGTTTTAAAGATAAAATTGGAAAATTGCATTGCATGCACAAAATGGAAGAACATGTTTTTCCATTATCATCTTTTTCATGCTCACATAAAGCCCACTTCCTCTTCTTCATTAAACTCCAAGCATGAGTTGCAAACCATGCACATCTCTTCTTTGCATGTTCATCTGCAATAAATAAAGAAGATTGGAGTGATTTGAAGGTATGCATTATACAAAAATTTTGAGAGAAGATTTCAGCTGGAAGAAAGGGTTATTCGGAAGTGTGTTGTTGTGAGCTTTTCTCTGTTCTACATTGCTTCAAGCTATTCTTGAGTCCCACAACTCGGTCTAAAGCTCTAAGAGGATAATAGAGAAGATCTTGAGGTGGTTCATGGTGATCTTTGGTGAAGACTGCTGCTGTCTGATCAAATTCTTGAAGAGTTCTACAAAGGTATGATCTAAAACCCTCTTATTTAGATGAGCATGCTTTAATCTCTGCCAAAATTAGTGAATTTCAATGCTTACGGATCCTTAATACTTCCACTACATGTTTCCTTGGTCTAACACCGCATCCGTAGCGTTACCAGGATAAGGTTTCCCTCCTATTGATAACTTGTAGAAATACAAGTTATTTATACTGATTTATTTAGATATTGTTGCCAAAAGAGAAGAAAGTTGCGTCAATTGTAGAGAAATTAACTAAGAAATACAATAATTATACATTGTCGTCAATACACCCACTGACACCATTGTGATGGTAGAAAAGAATATTTCAAGTCTGTTTTGCAGGATATCCAGTCACCGTGGCTCAAGAGAGAGAGATTAATGCATCTACGTCGCATTGCGCCCATCATTCAGGAACGAATAGACAATCAACGCAATGACGGCGCATGCGATAATCGATCCAGAGCTGAACTTCAACTGCATACGGTAATAAAAACAACACCGCATACGGGCACACGATCGAAGATGCAAATGAGCAGTGCAATCACAGAGGATTTTGACATGTGTACAACTAACCGTTGTGCATTTTCGATGGACTGATTGCATAAAAGAAGGAATATTTATTCCACCATTCTCGGAATTTCCATAACAATAAAGTGGGGACCATAAGTCAGAGAGTCAAAACATTCATCTATAAATACCCTCAAAGAATTGGGCTAGAAGATATACTTGATACACGGGATAATTGATACGAGGCTATTGAGAGAAAGGCTAATCTGAATGCTGATTGGAGAAAATCCGGGAAGAAAAGAGACAAGGCCGAGAGGCGAGTCTCAGGGCGAATCATTCCAAATCCTTGTCGTGAAGCTCTGTACCTAGATCAACTCTACCGGTTGAGCCAGCCTGAGAGGAAAGCTCATCCTTCCATTCACTCTATCTATGTCGGCAAGTAATCTCTCCATCTAGATCGGTGTCAAGACATTGGCACTCTTCGGTATCTATTTCTAACTCTTATTCATCACTTGTATTTCATCTTCTTAGTCTAAATCATTCACAACCATGTATCAGATGCTTGATTTTATAATTAAATGTCATGATCACTTTCATTTCCACATTTCTGTCCATTTTCGTTCATCCATTAATCGCTTTCTCCATGATGTTTTCTTCATCCCTTTGTGATTAATATGAATTAAACAAGTAACTTAATATGTGCTAAAGAAATAAGATGTTTAGCTAAAGCATGCTAGACGACATCTTTACCTGTGATGACCTCGCTCCTTGTCGGGGAACTGGTAATGGGAACAGAGACTTGTAGCTTTGATTAAAATTTATGTCATCAAGTTTATGGCACCGTTGTCGAGGAACTGGTAACAGGAACATGGACTTGTAGCTTAGAAAAATTTATGTCATCAAGTTTATGGTGCCATTGCCGGGGAACTGGTAATGGTAACATGGACTTGTAGCTTAGATTAAAATTTATGTCATCAAGTTTATGGCAACGTTGCAGGGGATTGGTTAACGGTTATTGTTGAATATGTTTGTGGTATTTTGCAGGATAGATCTCTTTGTATTAGTTGTTTATCGCGAAGAGCAGTCTGACGGCATATGAGCTCTGGAGTGATCTAGATATTCTAAGCAGACCCAGAGATAAGATGTATTATTCGCGCGGAAGCACATCGGGGCCGAATTAATTGGTGAAGAAGCATGGCTAATAATAACGAGGCACCAGCAGGGAATCGAAGGGAAAATTGACTAGTGCAAGATTCCATATTTCTTGCTTCTAACCGCAACATCCCAATGAGAGACTATGCAGCGCCAAATTTCTATAACTTCTCACCAGGAATCTCAAGGCCAACGGTTGAGGAGAATGTAAGCTTTGAAATAAGACCGATTATACTACAGATGATTTAGAATGTGGGTCAAATTGGAGGATTACAAGGAGAAGACCCACATGCGCATTTGATGAATTTTGTAGACATGTGCAGTGCATTCTCCATGCCTGGTGTGACTCAAGAAAGACTTAGGTTATATCTTTTCCCGTACACACTGCGGGATGAAGCAAAGAGGTGGGCTCAGTCGTTAGAGCCAGATGAGATTAACATGTGGGAACAGTTGGTTGACAGGTTCATGAACAGGTTCTTCCCTCCAGTTGTCAACACAAGGAGACGGATGGATGTGTTGAATTTTGAGCAAAAGGGTTGTGAAACTTTGAGCACCGCCTGGGTGCGTTTCAGACAATTAGTGAAGAGTTATCCGCATATCAAGATTCCTGATAGCATTCTGATGGAGACTTTTTAAAATAGCTTAGATCAATCAACGCAAGCAGTTACCGATGCCTCTGCAGTAGGATGATTAATGGACAAATCATATATGGAAACCAAAAGCATATTAGATCGCATCTCGCGACATTTTGATGAGTGGATTGATATCGGGTTGGAAGAAAGTGGTCTAGAAAAAGAAAGAGTAGAAAGTGCTGATGTGTCAACTAATACAATAAGCACACTAGAAGATCAAATGACCATGATGACCTTGCTCCTTCAGACGTTGGCTAATCAACAGAGAAATCTCTCTCAAGGGCAGTGCAAGTTAATGCGTTGACGCATGTGGCCGCAATGAATTGCGTTCAATGTGGGGAGGGACATCCAGCAGAAGTCTGCCCGTGGAATCAACAGGCCGTATATTCTATCTATAATGAGTCATTTGGCAACATCTACAACCCTTGTTGCTAGGATCACCCAACTGTAAGTTGGGATGGGAATCACAACTAGGGGAGCCATAGTTTCCATCAAAACAGTTATCAAGGGGATCGAGGCAACCCTCCGGTCTTCATTAATCCGGACTGTATTCCAGGTCACTCTCAAAGTATACCACCCTATGACCAACCATTCTTATATGATACCTCTTGAAGTACCTCATCTCTAGAGACTTCACTGAAGCATTATATTGAAAAGAGCGAGGCAATTAGACAATTGCAAGCTGACTCTCTTAGAGGTTTGGAAGAGTAGATTGAGCAGCTTGCAATTGAGTTGAAAAATAAAGCGCCTGGTACACTGACTAGCAGTTCAGGAGCATTGGGGCCACGAGGTAAAGAGCAATGTCATGCAGTGACATTGAGGAGTGGTAAAACAATAGCCCCTATGCTACCAGTACTAGATCCAACAACAAGGCCAGTAGATCTAACTGTCGAGTATGACCAATCAATCAGTAGTGGAAAAATTATCAGTTCAGGAGTAAGTATACCTACAAAAGATGAAACTCCTCAAAAATTGAAGTCTGAATCAACGCAACATCCAACTAACGTAACACAGCAAGAATAGGACCTCAGCAAAAAACCAACTAAACAGGAAGTAAAGTGGGATCCTCTACCTTTCCCGTCCAGGCTGAAGAAGAAAGATGATAGCAAGCAATTCCAGAGGTTCCTGGACGTTCTCCGAAAGCTACACATCAATATTCCCTTAATAGAAGCTCTGGAATAGATGCCGAGCTATGTAAAATTTCTCAAGGATATACTTGCTAACAAAAGAAAGATCAGGGAGAATGAAACAGTTGCGTTAACATATGAATGTAGTGCACTGTTTCAAAATAATATGCCCACCAAAATGAAGAACCCTGGGAGTTTTACATTGCCCTACTGAATAGAAGGGAAGAAGGTCAGGACCGCGCTGTGCGATTTAGGGGCGAGCATAAATTTATTGCCCTTATCGATCTTTAAGAAGCTGGATATCGGCAATGCAAGACCAACCATGATCACACTACAGTTGGCCGATGGATCGATAACGCATCTTGAGGGCAAGATAGAGGATGTACTCGTGTAAGTGGACAAGTTCATCTTCCCGACAGACTTTATCATATTGGATTACGAAGCTCACAGAGAAGTACCTATCATCTTTGGTCGCCCATTTCTCGCAACAGGGCGAGCGCTGATCGATGTGAAAAAAGGAGAACTCACCATCAGAGTTAACGATCAGGAAGTAAAGTTCAACATTTTCAATGCGTTGAAGTACCCAAGTGATATGAAGAATTGCCAGTATATTGAAGAACTACGGGAAGAACCTTGGCGCGAGCCCCTGGCAGAATTAGAGGAAGAAGAATTTGGAATTGGGGCAATTTGGGAGGAGGATTGCGCCACAATTCAAGTTAAATCAAATTTTGAACCACTCCAGTTATCTGAACAACTTCACAATGCACTAAGCCATCGTTGGAAGAACCACCCGTGCTAGAGTTGAAGCCGTTGCCTGTGCACCTCAAGTATGCTTACTTAGAAGGTAACAACCTGTCTCTTATACACATCTAGATGTGTATAAGAGACAGCTTAGAAGGTAACAACACGTTACCGGTTATCATTTCTGCTTCGCTGAGTAAGGAGAAAGAAGACGCACTCATACAGATCCTGAGAAATAACGCAAAGGCTTTAGGATGAACCTTGGCAGACATTCGAGGAATCAGTCCTTCGTACGGCATGCACTAGATTCGTCTGGAAGAAGGAAAGATAGGATCGATAGAAAGGCAACGATGCTTGAACCTTACTATGAGGGAGGTGGTAAAAAAGGAAATAGTGAAGTGGCTGGACGCAGGTGTCATCTACTCAATATCTGATAGCAGCTGGGTGAGCCCAGTGCAGTGTGTTTTGAAGAAAGTGGGGATGACAATCGTCATTAATGACAAGAATGAATTAATTCCCACAAGAACGACTACGGGGTGGAGTATCTGCATGGATTATCGCAAGTTAAATCTGGCCACTAAAAAGGACTACTTCCCACTCCTTTTCATTGATCAGATGTTAGATAGACTTGCTAGGAATGAATTCTTCTATTTTCTTGACAGCTATTCAGGGTACAACCAAATAGCAATTGCGCCAGAGGATCAAGACAAGACAACCTTCACGTGCCCATTTGGTACGTTTGCATTCCGACGCATGCCATTTGGACTCTGCAATGCGCCAGACACTTTCCAACGCTGTATGATGGCAATCTTTTCAGATTACTTGGAGAAGTCAGTCGAGGTATTCATGGATGATTTTTCAGTTTTCAGCAATAATTATGACTCCTGTTTAGCTAACCTCGAGAAAGTCTTGAAGAGATGTATGGCAACGAATCTTGTTCTGAACTGGGAAAAATGCCACTTAATGGTTGAAGAAGGAATTGTTCCGGGTCATAAAATCTCGAAAGCAGGATTGGAAGTTGATCAGGTAAAAATTGACACAATTTCCAAGCTACCCCCTCTAGTGAACGTAAAAACACTTAGGAGCTTTCTGAGACATGTTGGGTTCTATCGAAGATTTATTTGCAACTTTTCCCAGATCGCAAGGCCCCTAAGTGTGCTCTTTGAAGCTGACTGAGAATACAATTTTGATGTTGCGTGCACTGAAGCATTCAACAAATTGAAAGATGCGCTCATCACTGCACTCATTTTGATTGCGTTGGATTGGACGCAACCATTTGTGTTGATGTGTGATACAAGCGGTTATGTAGTGGGCGCAATTTTGAGTCAGCGTAAGGACAAGGTATTGCATCCTATCTATTATGTGAGCAAAACATTGAATGATGCGTAGGAGAACTATACAACCACAAAGAAGGAAATGCTCGCAGTGGTGTTTGCATTGGAGAAATTTCGACAGTACTTAATCGAAACAAACGTTGTGGTGTATACCGATCACTCTGTTATCAAATATCTGATGATAAAGAAGGATGCAAAACCAAGGCTTATACGGTGGGTGTTGCTCCTGCAAGAGCTTGACCTAGAGATCAAATACCAGAAAGGCACTGAGAACCAAGTCGCTGATCATTTGTCAAGAATGGAGAATTGCGAGGTTCAAGAGAAAGAAAAAGATATTGAGGAAAGATTCCCTGATGAGCTATTGATGTCAGTAGACACTAATGTTCCCCGGTATGCGGACATTATGAACTTCATCGTTTGCGGTCAAATACCAGATGACTATATTTACCAGCAGAAGAAGAAGCTAAGACACAACGTAAAATTTTATTTCTAGGACGACCCATTCCTATATCGACTTGTACCTAATCACATTCTACGTCGATGCGTTCCTGAGCACGAAGTCAAGCACATTCTAGAGCTTTATCATGAGTCCCCTTACAGAGGGCATTTTGGGGTGCAGCAGACTGCCGTAAAGGTTTTTCATGGGCCCATTTCTACCATCTGAAGGTCATCACTATATCCTGGTCGCGGTTGATTACATATCAAAATGGGTTGAGGCCATCGCATGTTCCAAGAATGATGCGGCCACAGTGGCGAAGTTTCTTAAGAAGAATATTTTTGCTCGATATGGGACGCCACGGGCCTTAATTTGCGATTAGGGCTCTCACTTCATCAACCGCATAATTACCAATCTGTTGACTAAATTTAACGTCAGCCATGGAGTTGCAACGGCTTATCACCCACAGACTAATGGGCAGGCAGAGATTTCTAACCAAGAGATCAAAACTATCTTGGACCTGTCTCTTATACACATCTAGATGTGTATAAGAGACAGGGCTACCATCGAGTTGCAACTGCTTATCACCCACAGACTAATGGGCAGGCAGAGATTTCTAACCAAGAGATTAAAACTATCTTGGAGAAGGTAGTCAATACTTCCAAGAAGGATTGGTCACCCAAGCTTGATGAAGCACTGTGGGCATATAGGACTGCCTATAAAACACCAATTGGCATGTCCTCATATGCCCTGGTCTTTGGAAAAGCTTGTCATCTGTCGCTCGAGTTCGAACATAAGGCGATGTGGGCATGCAAGAAGCTGAAGTTTGATTTAGCAAGTGCGGGGAAAGTTTAGAAGCTACAACTGAACCAACTGGTCGAATGGCGAAGGGACGCCTATGAAAATGCCAAAATCTATAAGGAGAAAACAAGAATGGCATGATGACCGCATAAACGACCGGAAATTCGTCGAAGGTCAACAGGTATTATTCTTTAACGCACGTTTGCGATTATTTCCAGGGAAATTGAAGTCTCGCTAGTCTGGGCCGTTCAAAATCAAGACTATATTTCCCCATGGCGCAGTGGAACTAACAACTTTAGATGGGAACAATGCATTTAAAGTCAATGGTTAATGGATTAAGCCTTACTACGGAGGCGACATAGATCGATGTATGGATACCATTGACTTGGGCAAGCAGGATTAACCGCTTGTAGGGGGATGTGAGTGCGGTAATTTTGAAAACTTCTTTCAATCAGCATCCCTATCTATGTTTACTTGCTTTCGTTACAACTTTCTTTTACTACTTCCTAAATTACTTTATTTACTGCTTCATAGAATTAGCTTTTAATGCTTTATGTGTTTACCTTCAATTTAATTCAGTTGAGTATTTCCATGTCATATTTAATTGCTTTAATTTGTATGCATTAGTAGCGCTGTTTTTAATTTTGTGAAGGACTGGATGAAACATTGAACATCGCAAAGTCTTTTCGACTTGTGTAATTGATGAAGTGAATAGAAAAAAAATAAAAATAAAAAAATAAAAAAATTGGTATGTAACACAATGATGGGAGTATTATGGGACAACAAGAGACACCTTGCGTCCATTACACTCTACTACATTGCATTGAGGGGTGTGTTGCGCGCGTGTGTGTCCTTTGCCCGTCCTTAACAAAATGCACTATGTTGAGGTAGTGTTGCGCTGGTAGAAATACCGTGCGCACGATCCTCCAAAAATATGTTTAGTTAAGGGGTGTGTTGCGGGGATGTATGCGTTGTTGCCCCCGGCAAAAATGTATTTGCGTTAATGGAAGCGCGATGTTAACTTTTAATCGTGCACCCATCTGAATCAGATTCAAAAGATAATTTCAATTCATTATTTTTCTAAGTTAACAAAATTCTTTGATTCTTTGTACAGGCCAACAATTTTTGTATTGCGTTAATTTTTAATTCTTTGTATACTTAGTGAATCTTCAATACAACTAAGTAGCGTTTCTCTCTTTTTGCCTGTGCCTTTTTCTTTATCATCCTTTGTCAACTTTGTGATGTTCTTGATCTTTCTTTTTTCGTTATTCATTGCACTGCCATGATGTATAATATGCATACACTTAGAAACATTTCCCACACTTTGTAAATTCTAACTAACACTTAGTTAATTCATAGCTTAGCTATGCTTTACCTTTTGCCCTTCAAAATTCTGCTCAAACCTTCTTTTTGAATTGTTTTTTAAGTGTCTGTCTATTCTGTCCAAAAATGCAATGAGGACCTTGTGCATCTCTAAATTTGGGGGTGGGGAAGATCTGAGCAAATGAGATCAAGATTATGCGGTCTTTAAGAAAAATGCATTCATCATTTCAACTCTAATGTCAGCGCAAGGGAAAATATAAAAAACATTCCCAACCTGATAAGAGTTAGTTGAGAAAGGAACATGCTCGTAGTTGGATGTTTGCATGACACCCGTGGGAACAAGCCAAAACTAAGGTAGGTTTCCAAGAACAACGTAATATGAAAATGCAAAAGAAAAATAAAAGAATGCAGGAGACAACTCCTCTAAAATTCATGAGTTAAATTTGAAATTGACACACAACCAGAGTTAGATGTTCGCATGACACCCGTGGGAACAAACCAAAGTGAAGAGTGTAACTATGATCAACAGTCTCTAATAAATGACGCAAAATTTGACCACCGCATACGGACGCATCAAGTTGTTTTGACAAGAAGAGGTAAACATTCTTTTTAAAACTAGAAAAGCATTTTTTAGCAGAAATTTGTAGGATAGAAGAATAAAGTAGGGCTTTGATATGAATTAGCAAGGATAGAAGGAAATTGCATTGTCAAGTAATGTGCCTAATTGGAGCATTCGAAGCAACCAATCGACGCAAAAATTTGGGATAGGAACTGAGCATTTTTGCCTTAGTAGAAGAAATGCTTGAGAACAAGCATATATCTAAATTTGGCTACAAGTTATTTATACTGATTTATTTAGATATTGCGGCCAAAAGAGAAGAAAGTTGCGTCAATTGTAGAGAAATTAACTAAGAAATACAATAATTATACATTGTCATCAATACACCCACTGACACCATTGCGATGGTAGAAAAGAATATTTCAAGTCTGTTTTGCAGGATATCCAGTCACCGTATGCGATCATGGCTCAACAGAGAAAGATTAACGTATCTACGTTGCATTGTGCCCCATCATTTAAGAATGAATAGACAATCAATGCAATGACGGCGCATGCGACAATCGATCCAGAGCTGAACTTCAACCGCATGCGGTAATAAAAACAACACTGAATGTGGGCACATGATCGAAGATGCAAATGAGTAGCGCAATCACGGAGGATTTTGACATATGTAGAACTAACTGTTGTGCATTTTCGATGGACTGATTGCATAACAGAAGAAATATTTGTTCCACCATTCTTAGAATTTCCATAAAAATAAAGTGGGGACCACAATTCAGAGAGTCAAAGCTTTCATCTATAAATACCCTCAAAGAATTCACTGAAAAGATATACTTGATACACGGGATAATTGATATGAGGCTATTAAGAGAGAGGCTGATCTGAGTGCTAATCGGAGAAGATCCAGGAAGAAAAGAGACAAGGTCGAGAGGTGGCTCTCAGGGCGAATCATTCCAAATCCCCGTCATGAAGCTCTGTACCTAGATCAACTCTACCGGTTGAGCAAGCCTAAGAGGAAAGGTCATCTTTCCATTCACTCCATCTACGCCGACAAGCAATCTCTCCATCTAGATCGGTGTCAAGACATTGGCACTCTTCTGTATCTATTTCTAACTCTTATTCATCACTTTTATTTCATCTTCTTAGTCTAAATCATTCACAACCATGTATCAGACACTTGATTTTATAATTAAATGTCATGATCACTTTCATTTCCACATTTCTGTCTATTTCCGTTCATCCATTAATCACTTTCTCCACGATGTTTTCTTAATCCCTTGGTGATTAATTTGAATTAAACAATTAACTTAATTTGTGCTAAAGAAATAAGATGTTTAGCTAAAGCATGCTAGACAACATCTTCAACTGTGAGAGTAGAAGTGAAGATGCCATTCTGATCTGTCGAGAGAAGGTTAGAAGAATGCTTTAACTAAAGCAAGAAGTACTTCCAGAAATGGAAGCAACCTTGCATTCACTACGTTCGTCCTTGTTTCACCACAGAGATGTGGGAAACACGGTCGATCACCAAGAGGTGTATGCCAAGGAAAAGCATAACCATTCTTATATCTTTAATTTAATTAAGAAACTTACGCTATTTATATTAATTATGCTTTCTCTTTCTATTTCGCACATAAGCCTTGCCACTGCATAACACGATCTTTGTATATTCTTCACAGTCAGCCTCAACCTCGATATCTTGTATCATGTAACCTGTATCTTGTATCATCATAGCTTAGGTTTATTTTATCGCAATTTACTTTATTATCGCATTTTTATCACTTATCTTTACTTTGCTGCACAATTTACTTTATCGCATGTACAAACCACGCCATTATTAATTTGAAAAATCCCCGCTCGCATATATCACAAATATAACACAATTAACCTAAAACAATCCTTGTGTTCGACCTCGGATCACACCGAGAAACTTGTGGTAAAATTATACTTGGTTTCAACGCAAGGAAACTTGTGACAATGCACAACATACTACAAGAACATTCATTAATAATGCATATCTAGAAGTAGTATCACATATTATTGCAATCATCCATAAGTTGAATGACATAAGAAGATTAATTTTATTTATTCATATTCATACATGCTTTACAAGTTTATGATGAGCTTGTATGATGATAAAGACTTAAAATTCTGTGTGACAAGTTTATGGCGCCGTTGCTGGGGAACTGGTAATGGGATTCATCCCATCATTCACAAACTCGAAAAGACCTTACGGTGATTCATCACATCATTCACAAAATTATACGACTGGCGCTACTACATTTAAAGTATGGAAACATATGTGAAATTAAATTGCCAAAACATAAAAGACTGATCCTACTACACATTAATTACGGAAGTAAGAAAAGGGTAAAAGAAAGCGGTAAAGAAAGCAAGTAAACATAGATAGGAAGGTCGATTGAAAGAAGTTCTTAGAGTTACCGCAATCGTTTTCCCTGCAAGTGGTTTAATCCGGATTGCCCAAGTCAATGGTGTCCATGCGTTGATCGAAGTCGCCGCCATAGTAGGGTTTAATCCGCTGACCATTGACTTTGAATGCGTTGCTCCCGTCTAAAGTTGTTAATTCCACTGCGCCGTGAGGAAGGATTGTCTTGATTCGGAATGGTCTCGACCAGCGAGAATTTCAACTTTCCTGGGAACAGTCGCAAATGTGCATTAAATAACAATACCTATTGACCTTGGGTGAATGTCCAGTCATCGTGCCATTTCTTCGTTTTCTCCTTATATATCTTAGCATTTTCATAGGCATCCCTTCGCCGTTTGACCAACTGATTCAATTATGGAATAACTCATAGGGATGTTCTGGTCAGTAGTAAGAAAAACAGGATCTTGCACTGGCAAATTCCCCTCTGGTTTCTAGCAACCATATTCTCATCAACCATATTTCTTCACCAATTAATTCAGCCCTAATGAACTCTGCACGAAGAATACACGTAATCTCTGGGTCCACTTAGAGTTACCAGATCACCCCAGCACTTCTAAGTCGTCAGACTGCTTTCTGCATTGAACAGTTAGTACAAAGAGATTTGTCCTGCACATAACATGAAAATATTCAACATTAACTGTTAATCGTTCCCCGGCAACGGTGCCATAAACTTGTAACAGGTTTGGATTGATGATATAAATAGCTCACAATGATGCGATACTACTTCTAGTTATGCGTTAATTATGGATGTTCATGTAGTATGCCATGCGTTGTCACAAGTTTCCTTACGATGGAACCAAGTGTAATTCCACCAACAAGTTTCTTGGTGTGATCCGAGGTCGAACACGAGGAATGGTTTAGGTTATACAGTACGTTCATGATATATGCGACCTGGTTTTCAATCTTTAAAAACGAGTTTGTATAAGTATATAAATTGCAAACCTAGCTAGATGATACAAGATACAGACTTCATGTACAAGATGATGGGATTAAGGCTAGCTATGAAAGTTATGCAAAGACATGGGATGCAGCGACAAGTCTTATGAACAGAATAGAAAGAGAAAGACAAATAATACAAACAACGCAAGTTCTTAATTGGATTGAAGGTACAAATACTATTCCACTCTTCTCTCGGCGTACACCTCTCAGTGATTGGCCTCGCTACCACGTCTATGGTGAAACAATGACTAACGTAATGAACGCAAGGTTGCTTCCATGTTTGGAAGTACTACTCACTTTAGTTAACGCATTCTTTTGACCTTCCCTCGATAAATCAGAATGACACCTTCACTTCTGCACTCACAGGTGAAGATGCCGTCTAGCATGCTTTAGCTAAACGTATTTTATATCACAGCTTAAGTACTTAGTTAATTCATATTGCTTATTAGGGAATTAAGAAGACATCATGAAGAAAGTGTGGGATGGGTGAACAGAAATAGACAGAAGATGGTAAATGGAAGCTTTCGAAAGATTTAATACGTCTATTAAGCATTTGATACATGGTGTGTGAATGAAAAGATAAAGGAAACATGAAATACAACAATGAAAGGAACATAACAGATACAAACAAGTGCCAATGTCTTGGCATTCATTCGATGGAGATCTGCTTGCCGGATAGGAAGGATTTGATGGTAGGAAGATATTTCCTCTCAGGCTTGCTCTACCGGTAGCAGGGATCTTTGCACAGAGCTTCCGATCGGGTGTATGGCAGGTTGGATCTAAGATTCACCTCTCGACCTTTTCTTGTCTTCTTCCCGGATTTCTTCTCTTAAGCACCCAACTCGGCCTTTTCTCTATAATCTAGCAGCACTTAGCCTCGTATCAAGTAGCATATCTTTTCTCTGAAATCAATGGGGTATTTATGGGTGCAGATCTTTGACTCCAGCCTTGTGGTCCCCACTCATGGTTATGGTAATTCTGAAGATGGAGGGATATTATTGCTTCTGTTATGCAATCAGACCGTTAATTCTGCACAACCGTTAGTTGTACACGTGTCTCAATCCTCCGTTCTTACGTTGCTCAACTGCATCTTTCGATCATAGGTTCGTATGCGGTCTTTTTTTTTATTACCGCATGTGGTTAAAGCACAGCTCTTGGATTGACTGTTGCATTACGTCGTCATTGCTGTAATCGTCTCTTCATTATTGATTGACGGACGCAATGTGAAAGAGATGCGATGATTAGTCTCTCGTGAGCCTTAAGCACAAGCGGTGACTTAGTCTCTTGCAAAACAGAGTAAAATTCAGCTTGTCTTCCATCTTTTTGTTGTTAGTGGGTGTAATCGCAAACATTTATAATTATTGTAATACTAGGCTAATTTTCATATAATCGGCGCATATTTACTAACTTTTGGCCGCAATATCTAGACAAGGTGGCAATAAAACGTATCACAATATCACACCCCCAAATTTAGATATATGCTTGTCCTCAAGCATATCTTCTACTAAGGCAATCATGCTCCATTCCTATCCTATATTTCTGCGATGATTGGTTGCTTCGAATGTTACACTTAGGCACATTACTTGACATCACACTTTCCTTCTATCATTGCTAATTCTTAGCAAGCCCTACTTTATTCTTCTATGTAACAAAATTCTGCTCAAAGACACTTTTCTAATTTTCAAAATAGAATGTTTATGTCTTCTTTATCAAAACAACTTGATGTATCTATATGCGGTGAGCAAAACTTTGTGTCATTTATTCACTTAGAGACAGTTGATCATGGTTACACTCTTCGTTTTTGCTTATCCCCACGGATGTCATGCAAACATCCAACTACGGTTGTGTGCCAGTTTCAACTTTAACTCATGATAATCAGAGGAGTTGTCCTTTGCACTCTTTTCATTTTTCTCTTATTTTTCTCTTTCTTTCATACTGTGTTGTTCTTGGAAACCCACCTTCATTTTGGCTTGCTTCTATGGGTGTCATACGAACATCCAACTACGAGCAGGCTTCTTTCACAACTAAACTCTTATCAGGTTGGGACAGTTTTAATGTTTTCCCTTGCGCTGACATTGGAGTTTTGCATAATTTTTTTTTAAATGGACGCATTTTTTTAAATACTGCATATTCTTCTGCTCAGACGTTCCTTACCCCCAAATTTAAAGATGAGCAAGGTCCTCATTGCATTATTTGTGTAGACTAGACAAACACTTAAAAGAAAATTTCAAAAAGAAGGTTTGAGTAGAACTTTGAAAGATAAAAGGTAAAGTACTACTAAACTAAGAGTTAACTAAGTGTTAGTCAGAATTTAATAAGTATGAGAAATGTTTCTAAGTTTAAACATATAATACATCATAGCAACGCAATGAAGATCATAAAAATACAAGATTAAGAATGTCACAAAAATTAACAAAGGAAGATAAAGAATGAGGCATAGGCAAAAAGTGGAGTGAATATATACTATGATTGTATTGACTATTAACAAAGTATATAAATATATTACAAATGAATGCATTACAAAAATTTTGTTATTGCTTGTACAAAAGTCAAAGAATTTGATTAACTTACAAATTTGACTCAGAAGGGTGCATGATTTAAAATTCACACCATGCTTCCAATAAACACAAATACATTTTTGTCGAGGACGGGCAACACGCATACATCCCCACAACACACCCCTTACCTAAACACATTTTTGGAGGATACCTCAACATAGTGCATTTTAACTAAGGCTGGGAAAAGGACATATACGTGTGCAATACACCCCTCATCATAATGCATTTGGGTGTACTAGATGTATAGCTTCTCTTGGTTTGTCTTACTACACCCATCCTCTCATATATACCAGTTTATTTTCCTCTCTCCATAATTTATCAAAAACACAAGTCGAAAAGACCTTACGATGATTCATCTCATCATTCAAAAAATTATAAGTATGGAAACATATGCGAAATTAAATTGCCAAAACATGAAAGACTGATCCTACTACATATTAATTACGGAAGTAAGAAAATTGTAAAGAAAGCAAGTAAACATAGATAGGAAGGTCGATTGAAAGAAGTTCTTGGAGTTACCGCAATCGCTTTCCCTGCAAGTGGTTTAATCCGGCTTGCCCAATTCAATGGTGTCCATGCGTCGATCGAAGTCGCCTCCATAGTAGGGTTTGATCCGCTGACCATTGACTTTGAATGCGCTGCTCCCATCTAAAGTTGTTAATTCCATTACGCCGTGAGGAAAGATTGTCTTGATTCGGAATGGTCCCGACCAGCAAGACTTTAACTTTCCTGGGAACAGTCGCAAACGTGCATTAAATAACAAGACCGGTCATTGATGCGGTCATCGTGCCATTTCTTCGTTTTCTCCTTATATATCTTAGTATTTTCATAGGCATCCCTTCGCCATTTGACCAACTGATTCAATTATGGAATAACTCATAGGGATGTTCTGGTCAGCAGCAAGAAAAACAGGATCTTGCACTGACAAATCTCCCCTCTGGTTTCCAGCAGGTGCCATATTCTCATCAGCCATATTTCTTCACCAATTAATTCAACCCTGATGAACTCTGCGCGAAGAATACACTTGATCTCTAGGTCCACTTAGAGTTACTAGATCACCCCAACACTCCTAAGTCGTCAGACTGCTCTCTGCGTTGAACAGTCAGTACAAAGAGATTTGTCCTGCACATAACATGAAAATATTCAACATTAACTGTTAACCGTTCCCTGGAAATGGCGCCATAAATTTGTAACGAGTTTGGATTGATGATATAAATTGCTCACAATGATGCGATACTACTTCTAGTAATGCATTAATTATAGATGTTCATGTAGTATGCCATGCGTTGTCACAAGTTTCCTTATGATAGAACCAAGTGTAATTCCATCGCAAGTTTCTTGATGTGATCCAAGGTCAAACACAGGGAATGGTTTAGGTTATTGCGGTACGTTCATGATATATGTGACCAAGATTTCAATCTTTAAAAATGAGTTTGTATAAGTATATAAATTGCATAAAATAAAGGAAAGCAGTAAAGATGCGATAAAAACATAAAAATATAGTTAACCTAAGCTAGATGATACAAGATACAAACTTCATGTACAAGATGCTGGGATTAAGGCTGGCTGTGAAAGTTGTGCAAAGACATGGGATGCGACGACAAGTCTTATGAATAGAATAGAAAGAGAAAAATAAATAATACAAACAACGCAAGTTCTTAATTGGATTGAAGGTACAAATACTGTTCCGCTCTTCTCTTGGTGTACACCTCTCAGTGATCGACCGCGCTCCTCCATGTCTGTAGTGAAACAGAGACTAACGTAATGAATGCAAGGTTACTTCCATGTCTGGAAGTACTACTCGCTTTAGTCAACGCATTCTTCTAACCTTCTCTCGATAGATCAAAATGACACCTTCACTTCTGCTCTCACAGGTGAAGATGTCGTCTAGCATGTTTTAGCTAAACGTATTTTATATCTTTAACACAGATTAAGTACTTAGTTAATTCATATTGCTTATTAGGGAATTAAGAAGACATCATGAAGAAAGTGTGGGATGGGTGAATGAAAATAAACAGAAGATGGTAAATGGAAGCTATCGAAACATTTAATACGTCTATTAAGCATTTGATACATGGTGTGTGAATGAAAAGATAAAGGAAACATGAAATACAGCGATGAAAGGAAAAGAATAGATACAAACAAGTGCCAATGTCTTGGCATTGATTCGATGGAGATCTGCTTGCTGGATAGGATGGATTTGATGGTAGGAAGAGCTTCCCTCTCAGGCTTGCTCTACCGGTAGCAGGGATCTTTGCACAGAGTTTCCGATCAGGTGTATGGCAGGTTGGATCTAAGATTTACCTCTCGACCTTTTCTCATCTTCTTCCTGGATTTCTTCTCTTAAGCACTCAGCTCAGCCTTTTCTCTACAATCTAGCAGCACTTAGCCCCGTATCAAGTAGCATATCTTTTCTCTGAAATCAATGGGGTATTTATAGGTGCAGATCTTTGACTCCAGCCTGTGGTCCCCACTCATGGTTACGGTAATTTCGAAGATGGAGGGATATTATTGCTTCTGTTATGCAATCTGATCATCAATTCTGCATAACTGTTAGTTGTACACGTGTCTCAATCCTCCACTCTTGCGTTACTCAGCTGCATCTTTCGATCATAGGTTTGTATGCGGTGTTTGTTTTTATTACCGCATGCGGTTGAAGCACAGTTGCATTGCGCTGTCATTGTTGTAATCGTCTCTTCATTGTTGATTGACGGGCGCAATGTGACAGAGATGCGTTGATTAGTCTCTCGTGAGCCTTGAGCACAAGCAGTTACTTGGTCTCCTACAAAATAGAGTAAAGTATGGCTTATCTTCCATCTTTTTGGTGTTAGTGGGTGTAATCACAAACATTTATAATTATTGTAATACTAGGCTAATTTTCATACAATCGGCATATATTTACTAACTTTTGGCCGCAATATCTAGATATGGTGGCATAAATAACTTGTATTTCTACAAGTTATCAAACATGGACTTGTAGCTTAGATCAAAATTTATGTCATCACCTATATCCATATACTATAGACAATTTTGGTTATCACTTAAGACATGATCCACTTGTATGTCACCACATACATGTTAAGTTACATAATGACAACTAGGGATTTTAGTTTATTGGTTTATGGTAAAGCAGTTAAAGCATCCAATGTTGAAAGACAAGTATTGAAGAAAATATCATATATTATACATCACAAGCATTCATACAAAACTGTGTTTACAAACTACAGGACACGAGATTTTAGGGCATTGTCCCCAACAATCTCCCACTTGTCCTAAAGAGAATGGGGTGTACATAAACTAGTAAAAAATAATAAACTAGGGAACTAAGGCCCAGTACAATAAAATCTCCCACTTGTTCTGAAGGTGGCCCTCAAACACTGTAGCCATGAGAGCCTTCGTAAACGAGTCAGCAACATTGTTCTCCAAAGCGATCATTGTGACGATCACGTCTCCTCGATGTACTATCTCGCGGATCAGGTGATACTTCCGCTTAATGTGTTTGTCACGCCGGTGTCTCCTGGGCTCCTTGGAGTTCACCACAGCACCACTATTGTCACAATAGATGGTGATGGGCCTAGACATATCTGGAATAACTTTCAGCTTCGTCAGGAACTTTCTGAGCCAAACGGCCTCCTTAGTAGCTTTACAAGCCCTTATGTACTCAACCACCATCGTGGAGTCGGCGATACACCCCTGCTTAGCGCTTCACCACACTACTACTCCTCTGTTAAGAGTAAAAACGAACCCTGAATTGGACATTCGAGAGTCCTTATCGGTTTGAAAGTCAGAATCCGTGTATTCAGTAAGGATCAAATCCTTAGATCCATACACGAGCATGTAGTCCCTCGTTCTCCGAACATACTTAAGGATGTTCTTAACTGCGGTCTAGTGACCCTGGCCTGGGTTAGACTGATACCTAATAACTATTCCCACATTATAGGAGATGTCTGGCCTAGTACAGAGCATCATGTACATCAGGTTGCCAACGGCAGATGCATATGGGACCTGTCTTATCTTCTCAACCTCTTAAGGCATCTTAGGACAAATGTCCTTAGACAAAGTGACTCTATGCCTGAACAGTAGTAGGCATCTTTTAGAGTCTTACATTGACTAATTGAGCAACATCTTGTCAATGTACGATGCCTGAGACAGTGCTAGCACTTTGTTCTTACGATCTCGAAAGATCTGTATTCCTAGAACAAACTGAGCCTCTCCCAAATCTTTCATTTGGAATTGAGTCGTTAGCCAGTTCTTAACTGCAGTCAGTAATCCTACATCATTCCCAAAGAGTAGGATATCTTCTACATACAACACTAAGAAAACTGTTTTAGCCCATAAATGGACCTATTCAGTTTGAAACTTTTTTGCTCTTGAACATGGGCAATGAATCCCTCAGGTTGCACCATGTAAATGGTCTCCTCAAGATTTCCATTCAGAAAGGTCGTCTTGACGACTATTTGCCAGATCTCATAATCATAATAAGCGGTAATGGATAGGAGGATGCAAATTGACCTTAACATGGCAACAGGCGAGAAAGTCTCCTCATAGTCGACTTCCTCCACCTGTGTATAACCCTTTGCCACAAGTTGAGCCTTGAAGGTTTGCACCTTCCCATCAGCACCCCGTTTCCTCTTGTAGATCCATTTGCAACCTATAGAACTTACCCCATCAAGCTGATCACAAGATCCCATACTGAGTTTAAGTACATTGAATTTATCTCAAGATCCATGGCTTTGACCCATTCATTCTGGTCAACATCCTCTATTGCCTTCTGATAAGACAATAGATCCTCAATGTCGCCATCGGCTACCAAAGCCAAGATTTTCGTGAAACCCAAGTAGGGAACGGGTGGGTTCGCAACCTTCCCACTGCATCGAGGTTCCCTCAACTCTTGATGTGGAACCAACCTACCAGATGAACTATCATCAACAACTGTAACGCGTGATTTGAATGTATGATATTCAATGCTCATGATGATGTGATACTAGTACTATTTATGCGTTAATTAGAGATGCTAAAGTAGTATGCCCTACGTTGTCACAAGTTTCCTTACGATGGAACCAAGTGTAATTCCATCGCAAGTTTCTCGGTGTGATCCAAGGTCGAACACGGGGAAGTGGTGCCGGTTATTGCGGTATGTTCATGGTATATGCGACCGGGTTTTTCAATTCTTTATAAAAGTGTGTACAGTATGTAAATTACAATAAAATAAAGGAAAGCGGTAAAAATGTGACAAAACATAAAAATACAATAAACCTAAACTAGATGTTACAAGATACAGGCTTTATGTGCAAGATACTAGGATTAAGGCTAGCTGTGAAGGTTGTGCAAAGACGTGGGATGCGACGACAAGTCTTGTGAACAAATTAGAAAGAGAAAGATAAGTATTACAAACAACGCAAGTTCTTAATTGAATTGAAGGTATAAATACTGTTCTGCTCTTCTCTTGGCGTGCACCTCTCAATGATCGACCGCGTTTCCCACATGTCTGTGGTGAAACAGAGTTTAACGTAATGAACGCAAGGTTGCTTCCATGTCTGGAAGTAATACTCGCTTTAGTTAGCATACTCTTCTGACCTTCTCTCGATAGATCAGAATGACATCTTCACTTATACTCTCACAAGTGAAGATGCCATCTAGCATGCTTTAGCTAAACGTATTTTATAACTTTAATACATATTAAGTTCTTGGTGAATCATATTGCTCATCAAGGGATTAAGAAAACATCATGAAGAAAGTGACTAATGGGTGAACAGAAACAGACAGAGAATGGTAAACGAAATCTATCGAAACATTCAATATTTCTACTAAGTGTTTGATACATGATGTGTGAATGAAGAGATAAAGAAAATATGGAATACAATGAAAGAGAGATAGAGTAGATACAATTCGGTGCCAATGTCTTGGCACAGATTCAATGGAGATCTGCTTGCCAGATCAGATGGTTTCAATCGCAAGAAGAGCTTCGCTCTCAGGCTTGCTCCACCGGTAGCAAGGGTCTCTACACAGAGCTTCGATTGGGTATACAGCTGGTCGGATCTGAGATTTACCTCATGGCCTTATCTCTTTCTCTTCCCAGATTTCTTCTTTTCAGCACTTAGCTCAGCCTTTTTCACTCTAAAATCTTACAGCAATTAGCCCAGTATCAAATAGCATAATTTTCTCTGAATTCGCTGCGGTATTTATAGGAGCAGATCCTTTGACTTTGGCCTTGTGGTCCCCACTTTTGTTATGGAAATTTCGAAGATGGAGGGATATTATTTCCTTCTATTATGCAATCAAGCTGTCAAATCTGCACAATGATTAGTTGTACACGTGTCTCAATCCTCCGCCTTTGCGTTGCTCAGCTGCATCTTTCGATCATGGGTTCACATGCAATGTTTGTTTTTATTACCGCATGCGGTCGAAGCATAACTCTGAATCGACTGTCGCATTGCACCGTTACTTCAGTAATCGTCTCTTCATGGTTGATCGACGAGTGCAATGTGATAGAGATGCGTTGTTAGTTTCTCATGAGCCTTGAGCGCAAGCGGTGACTTGGTCTCCTGCAAAACAGAGTAAAGTTGGGCTTATCCTCCATCTTTTTGGCGTTAGAGGGTGTAATTGCAAACATTTGTAATTATTGTCATACTAGGTTAATTTTCATACAATGGGCGCATAATTACTAACTTTTGGCTGCAATATCTAGATAAGATGGCATAAATAACTTGTATTTCTACAAGTTATCACACCCCCAAATTTAGATATATGCTTGTCCTTAAGCATATCTTCTACTAAGGCAATCATGCTCCATTTCTATAAAGAAATTTTGTGACGATTGGTTGCTCCGAATGTTACACTTAGGCACATTCCCTGACATCGCACTTTCCTTCTATCCTTCCTAATTCATAGCAGGTCTTACTTTATGATTCTATGTGACAAAATTCTGCTCAAAGACACTTTTCGAGTTTTCAAAATAGAATGTTTATCCCTTCTTTATCAAAACAACTTGATGTAACTATATGCTGTGAGCAAAACTTTACGTCATTTATTCATTTAGAGACAATTGGTCATGGTACACTCTTCGTTTTGGCTTGTCCCCATGGGTGTCATGCGAACATCCAACTACAGTAGTGTACCAGTTCTAACTTTAACTCATGATAATCAGAGGAGTTGTCCTTTGCCTTCTTTTTCCCTTTTTGGCTTATACTACGTTGTTCTTGGAGAACCACCTTCGTTTTGGCTTGCTCTACGGGTGTCATATGAATATCCAACTACGAGCAGGCTCCTTTCACAACTAAACTTTTATCAGGTTGGGCACAGTTTTGAAATTTTCCTTTGCGCTGACATTGGAGTTTTGCATAATTTTTTTTTTCAAATGAAAGTAGACGCATTTTTTTGAAATACTGCATTATTTTGAGTTCATCTGCTCAGACCTTCCCCACCCCCAAATTTAAAGATGAACAAGGTCCTCGTTACGTTGTTTGGATATACTAGACAAACACTTAGATGAAAATTCCAAAAAGGAGGTTTGAACAGGACTTTGAAAGATAAAAGGTAAAGTACTACTAAACTAAGAGTTAACTAAGTGTTAGTCAGAATTTACAAAGTACAGGAAATGTTTCTCAGTGTAACATATAATACGTCATAGCAACACAATGAAGATCGTAAAAATACAAGAGTAAAATTATAGTAAAGATTAACAAAGGAAGATAAAGAAAGAGGCACAGGCAAAGAGTAGAGTGAATTATGTTTTGATTGTATTGACTATTAACAAAGTATGCGAATATATTACAAATGGTCGTAATACAAAATTTTCTCATGCCTGTACAAGAGTCAAAGAATTTGGCGAAGTTACAAAATTTGATTCAGAAGGGTGCATGATTTGTAGCTCACAACATGCTTTCAATAAACGCAGATACATTTTTGCTGAGGATGGGCAACACGCATACATCCCCGCAGCACACCCCTTAACTAAATACATTTCTGAAGGATGCCTCAACATAGTGCATTTAACTAAGGCTGAGCAAAGGATGCATATGTGCACAACACACCCCTTATCGCAATGTAATTGGGTGTATTAAATGCATATCTCCCTTTTCTTTCTCCTTACTACACCCATCCTTTCGTTATATGTTAGTTTATTTTCCTCTCTTCCTAACTCAAGTTGACGAGATTAATTTATCCATCATTCACAAAAACATGTGCCCAGCGGCACTACATCTATGGATCCCACCAAATCATTAAACCTGGCGGCAACTCGCTCTTGGTTAGAGCTTATCGACTACACGTAATGTAAGGAAACATATGTGACATGAAACTCTTAGAGCATTAACGACTACTCCTAATAAATAACAATTACAACATGAAACAAATGATAAAAGAAAGCTGTAAAGAAGGCAAGTAAACATAGATGGGAAGGCCAACTGAAAGAAGTTCTCAGAGTTACCGCAATCGCTTTGCCTGTAAGCATTTTAATCCTGCTTTCCCAAATCAATGGTGTCCATGCGCCGATCAAAGTCACCTCCATAATAGGGTTTGATCCGCTGACCATTGACTTTGAATGTGCTGCTACCATCTAAAGTTGTTAATTCCACTGCGCCATGGGGAAATATGGTCTTGATCCAGAATGGCCCGGACCAACGAGACTTCAGCTGCCTAGGGAACAGTCGTAGACATGTGTTGAATAGCAGTATCTGCTGACCTTCGGTGAATGTCCGGTCGTTGATTCGTTCATCATGACATTTCATTGTTTTCTCCTTATATATCTTGGCATTCTCATAGGCATCCCTTTGCCATTCGATCAACTGATTCAATTGTAACTTCCGGATTTTCCCCGTACTAGCTAAATCGAACTTCAGCTTCTTGCATGCCCACATTGCCTTGTGTTCTAACTGAAGTGGTAGATGACAAGATTTTTCGAAGTGCTTCGTCAAGCTTGGTTGACCAATCCCTCCTGGTAGTATTAACTACCTTCTCCAAGATAGTTTTGATCTCTCTGTTAGAAATTTCTGCCTACCTATTAGTCTGTGGATGGTATGCAGTTGCCACTCTATGGCTAACATTGAATTTAGTTAGTAGGTTAGCAATTATGCGGTTGATGAAATGAGAGCCCTCATCACTGATTAAGGCACGTGGCGTTCCATAGCGCGCAAAAAAAATTCTTCTTAAAAAACTTTGCCACAGTGGCTACATCGTTCTTGGCACATGCGATGGCCTCAA
This sequence comes from Benincasa hispida, assembly GCF_009727055.1. NCBI lineage: Eukaryota > Viridiplantae > Streptophyta > Magnoliopsida > Cucurbitales > Cucurbitaceae > Benincasa > Benincasa hispida. The sequence continues at coordinate 37,451,999 of NC_052352.1, forward strand.
CCCATTTTGAAACATAGTCAACCGCAACCAGAATATATTGATGACCTTCAGATGGTGGAAACGGGCCCATGAAGTCAATTCCCCATATGTCAAATAATTCAACTTCTAAGATTGGCGTCAATGGCATTTCATTTCTTTTGGACATATTCCCTGTCCTTTGGCACTTATCGCATTTCATAACATAGGCATGGGCATCTTTGAATAGAGTTGGCCAAAAGTAATCGCACTGTAAGACTTTTGCTGCAGTTCTTTGGCCCCCAAAATGTCCTCCATATGGGGACTCATGACAGAGTTCTAAAATGCTCTTGGCTTCGTGCTCAGGGACACATTGACGTATGATATGATATGGTCCTTATCGATAAAGGAATGGATCATCCCAGAAATAAAATTTTGCATCATGTCTTAGCTTCTTTTTCTGCTCGTAGGTATAATCATCCGGTAATTGACTGCAAACTATAAAGTTTACTATGTCCGCATACCAGGGGACATTAACACTTACTGCCATCAGTAGCTCATCGGGGAATCTTTCCTCAATGTCTTTTTCTGTCCCTTGAACCTCGCCGTTTTCTAGTCTTGACAAATGATCTGCGACTTGGTTCTCGGTGCCTTCCTATCTTTAATTTCCAGGTTAAACTCCTGTAGGAGCAACACCTACCGTATCAATCTTTGTTTTGCATCCTTCTTCGTTATTAGATACTTAATCACATAGTGATCTGTATACACCACCACATTTGTTCTGATCAGGTACTGTTGAAACTTCTCCAGTGCAAATACCATTGCGAGCATTTCTTTCTCTGTGGTTGTATAGTTCTCTTGCACGTCGTTCAGTGTTTTACTCGCATAATAAATGGGATGCAAAACCTTCTCCCGACGCTGACTCAAAACTACACCCACAGCATATCCGCTAGCATCACACATGAATGCAAAGGGTTGTGTCCAATCTGGGGCAACCAAAATTGGTGCGGAGATAAGTGCATCTTTTAATGAGTTAAATGCTTTAGTGCAGGTTATCAAACTTATACTCACAGTTAACTTCGAGAAGTGCACTAAGGGGTCTTGCGATCTGAGAGAAATTGCGAATAAATCTTCTATAAAATCCCGCATGACCCAGAAAGCTCCTTAGTGTCTATACATTCACTAGTGGGGGTAATTTGAAAATTGCGTCAATTTTTGCTTGATTAACTTCCAATCCTGCCTTGGAGATTTTGTGACCCAGAACTATTCTTTCCTTCACCATGAAGTGGAATTTTTCCCAATTCATTACAAGATTTGTTTCTACGCATCTCTTCAAGACTTTTTCAAGGTTGCCCAAACAGGAGTCATAGTTACTGCCAAAAACTGAGAAATCATCCATGAAAACTTTGACTGACTCCTCCAAGTAATCCAAAAATATTGCCATCATGCATCGTTGAAAAGTGTCTGGTGCATTACAGAGTCCAAATGGCATGCGTCAGAATGCAAACGTACCAAATGGGCACGTGAAGGTTGTCTTGTCCTGATCCTCCGGCGCAATTACTATTTGGTTATACCCTAAATAACCATCAAGAAAGCAGAAAAATTCGTTCCCCGCAAGTCTGTCCAACATTTGGTCAATGAACGGGAGTGGAAAGTGGTCCTTTTTAGTGGCCAAATTTAGCTTGCGATAGTCTATGCAGATTCTCCACCCCGTAGTTGTCCTTGTGGGAACCAATTCATTCTTGTCATTGGTGATGTCTGTCATCCCCCCTTTCTTTGGAACACACTGCACTGGGCTTACCCAGCTGCTATCGAATATTAGGTAGATGACATCGATGTCCAGCCACTTCACTATTTCTTTCTTTACAACCTTCTTCATGGCAGGGTTTAAGCGACGCTGCCTTTCTACTGATCCATTCTTTCCTTCCTCCAGACGAATCTTGTGTATGCAATACGAGGGGCTAATTCCTCGAATATCTTCCAAGGTCCATCCTAAGGCTTTTGCATTGTTTCTCAGGATCCGTATAAGAGCATTTTCTTTCTCCTTACTTAGTGATGTAGAGATGATAATAGGTAACGTGTCGTTATATCCTAAGTAAGCATACTTTAAATGTACTGGCAATGGCTTTAACTCTAACACAGGAGGCTTTTCTAATGATGGCTTAATATGCTGCAAAGTCTGTTCAGATAACTTGAGTGGTTCGAAATTAGATTCAGCATGAATTATGGTGCAATCTTCCTCCACTAATGCGCCGTCTTCAAAATCTTCCTCCTCCATTTCTTTCAGGGGTTCGTGCAGCTGTTCTCCCTACAGTTCCTCGATGTATTGGCATTTTTCTATATCTCCTGGATATTTCAACGCATTGAGTATGTTGAACTTTACTTCTTGATCATCAACTCGGATGGACAATTCTCCCTTCTGTATATCGATCAATGCTCGCCCTGTGGCGAGAAATGGGCGTCCCAGGATGATAGGGATTTCTCTATCTGCCTCATAGTCCAATATAACGAAATCTGTAGGGAAGATAAACTTATCTACCTGCACGAGAACATCTTTTATCTTGCCCTCTGGAAGCTTTATTGATCTATCGGCTAACTGTAATGTAATCGTGGTTGGTCTGGCTTCGCCGATGTCTAGCTTCTTAAAGATTGACAAGGGCATCAAATTTATGCTCGCCCCCAAATCGCACAATGCGTTTGCAACCATCTTCCCTCCTATGGTGCAGGGTAATGTAAAAGTCCCAGAATCCTTCCTTTTAGCAGGGAGACTATTTTGAAACAAAGCGCTACACTCGTATGTTAGTGAAACTGTTTCATTTTCTTCGATCTTTCTCTTGTTGGCTAGAATGTCCTTGAGGAATTTAACATAGCTCAACATCTGTTCTAATGCTTCTATTAAAGGAATATTAATATGTAGCTGTTGAAGAACGTCCAGGAACCTCTGAAATTTCTTACTATCGTCTTTCTTTTTCAGCCTAGACGGGAAATGTGGAGGATCCCGGCATGTTTCCTGCTCACTTTGCTACTTAGTGAGGTTCTATGCTTGCTGTGCGTTGTTGGTTAGAGGTTGCGTTGATTGAGAATTTAAGTCTTGAGAAGCTTCATCTTTTGTAAATAATCTTGCTTCTGAATTGGGGTTGCTTTCGTTATTTTGTACTTGATCATCATCAATAGTTAACTCAGCTGGTACTGATACCACATCTGATACCTTCGGCGCAATGGGAGCTGTTGTTCTGTCGCTCCGTAATGTCACGGCATGACATTGTTCTTTACCTTTTGGCCCTAATCTTCTTGAACTTCCTTGTGATGTACCAGGCGTTTTCTTCTTTAATTCTCTTGCAAGCTAATCTATTTGATCTTCTAATTCTTTGAGAGAGTCATCTTACAACTGTCTCATTGTCTCTCTCTGTTCAATGTAATGCTTCAGTGACGTTTCCAGAGACAAGGCACTGCAAGAGGTATTATATGCAAACAGTTGGTCACATGGCTGTGTACCCTGAAAATCACTTGGACTACAGTCCGAGGTAGTGAAGACCGGAGGGTTGCCTCGATCCTCTTGATAACTAAATTGATAGAAACTATGGCCTTCGTGATAGAGATTCTCATCCAAATTGAAAATTGGGTGATTCCCCCAATCATGGTTGTGGTTGGTGCCCCATGATTCATCATAAATAGCATATACGGTTGTTGATCCCATGGGCAGATGTCTGCTGAATGTACTTCTCCCCACTGAGTGTAATCCATAGCGGTCATATGAGTCACTGTGTTAACTTGCACTGCTTCTTGGGAGAGAGTTTTATGCTGATTAGCCACCGTCTGAAGAAGCGATGTCATCATGGTCATTTGCTCGATCAATGCGCTCATTGTGTCTATTAGCACATCGACTCTCTCTACTCTTTTTGGTTCCAGACATCTTACCTCAAGCCTATTATCAATCCATTCGTCAGAATGCCACAATATACAATCCAAGATGCCCTTTGCTTCTGTATATGAATTATTCATTAATCCTCCCTCTACAGAGGAGTCGACACCTGCTCGTGTTGATGGGTCTAGGCCATTGTAAAAGGTTTCCATCAAGATACTATTAGGAATCCCAATATGTAGACAGTTCTTTACTAACTGTCGGAATCGCATCCAGGCAGTGCTCAGGGTTTCATAACTCTTTTGCTCAAAATTCAACACTTCTCTTCGCCTCCTTATGTTGACAGATGGAGGGAAGAATCTATTCATGAACCTATCAACCAACTATCCCCATTCATGAATTTCGCCCGGCTCTAATTCTTGAGCCCACCTCTTTGCTTCATCTCGCAATGTGTATGGGAATAGATACAATTTAAGAAGTTCGTTAAATGTGCATGTGGATCTTCTCCCTGTAATCCTCCGAATTGTCCCACATTCTGAATCATTTGCAGCATGATCAGTTTTATCTCGAAGCTTGCATTCCCCTCAACTACTGGTTTTAAAATTCCTAGTGAAAAATTGTAAAGATCTGGTGCTGCATACTCCCTCATAGGGATGTTCTGATCAGCGGCAAGAAAAACAGGATCTTGCACTGGCAAATCTCCCCTCAGGTTTCCAGCAGGAGCCATATTCTCTTCAGCCATTCTTCTTTACCAGTTAATTTAACCCTGATGAACTCTGCGCGAAGAATATACTTGATCTCTGGGTCCACTTAGAGTTACCAGACCACCCCCAGTACTCCTAAGTCGTCAGACTACTCTCCGCGTTGAACAGTTAGTATAAAGAGATTTGTCCTGCAAAATACCAAAAACCACTCAAATAATAAACCGTTGACCAAGTTCCTGGCAACGGCGCCATAAACTTGTAATGCGTGATTTGTATGTATGATATTCAATGCTCATGATGATGCGATACTACTACTATTTATGCGTTAATTAAAGATGCTCAAGTATTATGCCTTGCGCTGTCACAAGCTTACTTACGATGGAACTAAGTGTAATTCCACCGCAAGTTTCTCGGTGTGATCCGAGGTCGAACACGGGGAAGTGGTGCCGATTATTGCGGTATGTTCATGGTATATGCGACCGGGTTTTTCAATTCTTTATAAAAGTGTGTACAGTATGCAAATTACAGTAAAATAAAGGAAAGCGGTAAAAATGCGATAAAACATAAAAATACAATAAACCTAAACTAGATGTTACAAGATACAGGCTTTATGTGTAAGATACTAGGATTAAGGCTGGTTTGAAGGTTGTGCAAAGAGGTGGGATGCGACGATAAGTCTTGTGAACAGATTAGAAAGAGAAAGATAAGTATTACAAACAACGTAAGTTCTTAATTGAATTGAAGTTAGAAATACTGTTTCGCTCTTCTCTTGGCGTACGCCTCTCAGTGGTGAAACAGAGTTTAACGTAATGAACGCAAGGTTGCTTCTATGTCTGGAAATATTACTCGCTTTAGTTAACGCACTCTTCTGACCTTCTCTCGATAGATCAGAATGACATCTTCACTTCTGCTCTCACAGGTGAAGATGCCATCTAGCATGCTTTAGCTAAACGTATTTTATAGCTTTAATACATATTAAGTTCTTGGTGAATCATATTGCTCATCAAGGGATTAAGAAAACATCATGAAGAAAGTGACTAATGGGTGAACGAAAACAGACAGAGAATGGTAAACGAAATCTATCGAAACATTCAATATTTCTACTAAGTGTTTGATACATGATGTGTGAATAAAGAGATAAAGAAAATATGGAATACAATGAAAGAGAGATAGAACAGATACAATCCGGTGCCAATGTCTTGGCACAAATTCAATGGAGATCTGCTTGCTGGATCGATGGTTTCAATGGTAGGAAGAGCTTCCCTCCCAGGCTTACTTCACTTGTAGCAGGGGTCTCTGCATAGAGATTCGATCAGGTATACAGCTATTTGGATCTGAGATTTACCTCTCGGCCTTATCTCTTTCTCTTCTCAGATTTCTTCTTTTCAGCACTAAGCTCAACCTTTTTCTCTCTAAAATCTTACAACACTTAGCCCAATATCAAATAGCATAATTTTCTCTGAATTCGCTTGGGTATTTATAGGAGCAGATCCTTTGACTCCGACCTTGTGGTCCTCACTTTTGTTATGGAGATTTCGAAGATGGAGGGATATTATTCCTTCTGTTATGCAATCGGACTGTCAAATCTACACAACGGTTAGTTGTACACGTGTGTCAAACCTCCGCCTTTGCATTGCTCAGCTGTATCTTTCGATTATGGGTTCGCATGTGGTGTTTGTTTTTGTTACCGCATGTGGTCGAAGCATAACTTTGGACCGACTGTCGCATTAGCTGTTACTTTGGTAATTGTCTCTTCATGGTTGATCGATGGGCGCAATGTGATAGAGATGCATTGATTAGTTTCTCATGAGCCTTGAGTGCAAGCGTTGACTTGGTCTCCTACAAAACAGAGTAAAGTTGGGCTTGTCCTCCATCTTTTTATCGTTAGTGGGTGTAATTGCAAACATTTATAATTATTGTCATATAAGTTAATTTTCATATAATTGGCGTATAATTACTAAATTTCGACCGCAATATCTAGATAAAATTGCATAAATAACTTGTATTTCTACAAGTTATCAACAACTCTTGTTGATGAAGTAGGCCCTTCAACAACTCTTGTTGAAGTTTCAGTAGTTTCATTGGAAAGACTTTACTACGTAAACTGTGCTCCCTAATATGATCCTCCTACAGGAAAGTAGCGTTGGTGGAAACAAACACCCTATTTTCCGATGATTCATAAAAATAACCTCCTCATGTACCTTTGGGGTAGCCTACAAAGAGGCACAACCTCGACCGTGGTTCCAGTTTCTTGGGATTAGCCTTAAGCACATGTGCTGGGCAACCCCATACGCGAAAGTGACTTAAACTAGCTTTACACCCGTTCCACAACTCCAGAGGTATTCTCGCAACATTCTTGGAAGGAACACAGTTGAGTATTAATGACGGACAGAAATGCACGTCATCTTAGGCCTTTTATTTAGAATTTTGAGGATTGTTAAGTGAAATATGCGGCGAATATGTTAGGAATTCATGAGAAAATGAGTTTGCGTCATTCAACATTAAGAATCTCGGCTAACCCACTATTTTGCGTTATAATGCGTTCAATTGTCTTTATAGCTAACACAGGAAGTGGACGCATACGCGGAAGCTGGGCTATCATAGAGACGATCGCATGCACGATTAACATATGAATATTGCGTCCATTAATCGCATGCGATGATCGCATACGACAGTCATATGGGTGTTGTGGCTATCGAGCGAATGCATCCATCGCATTGGAATTGTGATCATCGAGCGAATGCAATCATTGCATACTAGTTGTGGTCATCATATAGAAGTTGTGGTTATCGCATAGAAGTTGCAGTCATTGCATAGAAGTTGTGGTCATCAAGTGAATGCGGTCATCGAAAGATTGCGGCTACACGATGATAACCATAATAGCGGGATGAACGCAAGGTTGGTGGAATGGAAACATTAACGCATATCTCGGGAGAATCAAAAGATGATGTTGACATTTCACCTACCACGCCGTTAGCAATAGAGATTCAGAAAAGGACCATCGTGCTGCGAATGTCAGAATCAGAGCAGGTCCATTAATGCTGCCGGCGATCACTTCTATAAATAGAAGCCGATGAGAAGAATTTCATTTTATCCAAGTTTCAGCCTTCGGGCAGATACTTGTGATCCAGACGAAAGCATGAGAGGAAAGCTTGAAAGTTCGTCATCTCCTTCATCCATTGCTAGTGACGATCGAAACCTTCGCCGGAGTTAGATCTCGAAAGAGTCAGCTCCACCGCCTTTCCATGACACCACCGGTAGCCTTGACACACATCTATTGGAAGCAAAACATTGCTTCCAGCTAGCCTTTTCCATTTCTCCTTTTCTTATGTTGTATTGTATTACTTAAGAAATTAATACATTTTGTGATCAATGCATTTCTATATTTTCATCGTTCCATCTCCATCTTCATTTACTTACCATCCTTAATCTTCATTGCATCACTTAGTGAGATTGTTAGAGTATCGCATACTGATGGCGGGAAATTAAAAGTCAATTTTACTCGACAACCCAAATCCCGTGGATACAGTATGCGATGCATGTTCCTAAGATATGCGTTGATAGTCATGCGTCGATGGTCATGCGTTGGACTGATAATGTGTTAATGAATGTATGCGATGACCATACGTCCTGCCACAAGTTTTCTTGCGCTGGAACCAAGTATAATTCCAATGCAAGTTTCTCGGGTAATCCGAGGTCGAACACAGGGACTTGTAGTTATATGTTTGCTGTGATGTGCATGTGGCGGTTATAAAAGAATGGAGGGGATGTTGCTAAGTTAATCCTACTCCTATCCAACAGACAATGCAATGAGAATATGCATGAAAGGTAGAGATACACAAACCTTGACATAAAATAAATGTATGAGAAAATAGATAAAATGCGGAGATGTTTTCATTGCAACCCTTAAAAGTGACTACAAGGGCAACCCTAGTCAATGCAAGCCAATGCGATCATGCTACACTCATGCATAGAAAATCATTTTCCAATGAAAATGCGGTGCTCCAAAGTCTAGGACGGATGTGTTGAATGCAAAGTGTCCATAGAGCTTATACCTAAGTCTCTACTCTTTTCCTATGCGATGATGCAAAATGCACACAACGCTGTGGTGACCGCACTCAATCGTATCCTATCTCTAGGATGCATGCGATGGGTTAATAGCAAATAGTGCTTATTCCTAAGCTTCTATCTCTTGTATTATGTGTTCTAATCTGACTCTCCCGAGCCTAGATTCTGACTTGACCTTCCCACGCCTAAATCCTGTCCTTAGACTACCCTCCCGAGTATTCCTAATGGACGAATGAAACATACATACTACAAGACAATCACATGAGCTTGGTTGATGCAAGGTTGTTACTATATGTAGTGAACAACGCATACATTGCTTAATGCGTCCAACCACTTACCCTCCTAGGCAGTTGATTATTGCTGACTTTACTCATAGATAAGCAATGCGTTAGCCCATAGATAGGTGTTGCATCAGCTTCACACTAAGCAAACAAGGTTACTCACATACTCGCACAACGTACACCTCTCGGTGGGTTGCTACATGCTTCATGTTCCTAATCCACATGACTAAGTATGCAATACCCAAGCACTCCCACTAAGTGTTGCAATGAAAGTAAAGATGCTAAGCAAAGAAGATGGAGATGAAGTTGAAACAGAGAAGTGCATTGAAAACAAGTTGTATTAATTCCTTAATCATAAAATGTCATACAATACAATATAGGAAAACAAAGGATAAAGCAATGATCGGCTAGAAGCAAAACTTTGCTTCCAGCGGATGTGCGTCAAGGCCGCCAATGGTGCCATAGATGGGCGGAGGAGCTGACTCTCTTGAGATCTAGCTCCGGTCGTCACTCAGAATGGAGGAAGGAGATGAAGAACTCTCAGCCATCTTCTCACGCAGTTTGTCTGGATCACCGGGAAAATCCCCAGTTTGAGGGATAATCTCCGAATGATTTGAATTTCAGCTCATCGGCTTCTATTTATAGAGCTTGGGTCGTCGACAACATTAATTGGACTGCTCTGAGTTTGACATTTAGTGCGTTAGTCCTTTCTGAACCTCTGCCACCAATGGCGTGGTAGGTGAAATGTCAACATCGTCTTTCGGTTTTTCTCGAGGTAGATGCGTTGATGCATTCGTTCCACCTACCTTATGTTGATCCCATTAGTTTGCGTTGTCGCGTAGCTGCAATCATTCAATGTTCGCATTTACTTAATACCACAACTATACATGATGACCGAAATCGTCTGACGAGCGCAATCCCCATGCGATGGACGCATGTGGCTGATCATTGCAACACCCATGCATTGATCTAATGCATTTGCCTTTCGATGGAGAGTTTCTCCGCATGCGGTTGTCTATGCAGTGGTCTGGTTTCCGCGTTTGCGTTCATTTCATGCATTAGCTACAAAAATAGAACATTAAATGCATAATTAACGCAAAATAATGGGTTAACTGAGATTCGACATGTTAATCGATGCAAGATCTTTTTCTCATGAATTCCTAATATGATTGCCGCATATTCTGCCTAACAACCTTCATAATTCTAAGTAAAAGGCCTAAGATGACATGCATTTCTGCATGTCATCACCTACTTAATCATGCAGCATAGGAATATGAAGTATGTAGCAAACCACCGGGAAGTGTGCGTTGCGTGAGTGTTGTGAGAAAACCTTATTTGCTTAGTGTGAAGCTATAGCAATGCCTGTCTATAGGTGGACGCAATGCTTGTCTATGAGTAAAGTCAGCAACATCTAACTGCCCGGAAGGGTAAGTGGTTGGTTGCATTAAGCAATGTAAGCAAGTGTTCACTAGAGATAGGAATAATCTTACGTCAGCCAAGTTTATGCGATTACTTTGTCTTATGAGCGCATCATTCATCATTTAGGCATACTTGGGAAAGTAGTCTAAAACCCAAATCTAAGATTCGAGAGAGCGGATTGGAATGCATAAGCAAGAATGAGGAACTTAGAGATAAGCTTTGTTTGCTATTACACAGCATATGCACCCTACAGTTAGGATATTGCATGCATCCAGAAGTAGGATACGATGGTATGTGACTATCACGCTAATGCGGCGAAAGCATGTGACTGGGTTATGGAGGCTTAGAAATAGGCTTCTCGGCACTATCGCATATACATCGCATGCGTCCTAGAATTAGGCTCAAGTGTGTGTACCATGATTGCATAGCTTACATTGGCTGGGGTTGCCCTTGCAGTCAAGTTGAGGGTTGCGATGAAGACATCCTCACATTTTATCTATTTTTCCATGAACTTCACTACGCGTCATCAGTGGCCGTGTCTCTACCTCTCATTCGTATTCTCATCGCTTAGTCTGTTAGTTAGGAGTAGGAGTAGTTTATAGCTTACGACCCCCATCATTCTTTTATTCATCCGCTGCAAACACATCACCGCATACACTTAGTTACAAGTCCCTGAGTTTGACCTTGGATCAACCGAGAAACTTGCATTTGTGTTATACATGGCGTGGGCGCAAGAAAACTTGTGACAGGAACGCATAGTCATCGCATATATTTGTAATCGCATATTGCATTGTCAAACACTTTACCACTGACGCGTGAGTATAAATGCATACCTTAAAACATGCATCGCATATTGCATCCCACATAATTTTAGTCATCAAGTCTTTGACGGCTAATTTTACGTCACCAAGTATGTATACCGCAGTCTCCACTGTGAAACCCCAAAACGAGTCCGGTAAGGAATTGTAACTCATCATCGAACGAACGATGTCAACCAAGGTTCTGTTTCTCCTCTCCGCTACACCATTCTATTGAGGTGTACTGGCGCTGAGAGTTGGGAAATGATTCCTTGTTCTATCAAATAGTCCTGGAACCCCGAATCTAAAAACTCTCCATCTCGATCTGATCGAAGTGTTTTAATCCGTCTATCCAATGCATTTTCAACTTCAGCCTTGAACTCTTTGAACTTTTCAAAGGATTCAAACTTTTGTTGCATCAGATAAACATACCCATACCTAGAATATTCATCAGTAAAACTGATAAAATACTTATAGCCTCCCTTGGCTCTCACATTCATAGGACCACAAAGGTCAGAATGTACTAACTCAAGAGGCTCTTTTGCTCGATAACATTTTCTAGTAAAAGGTCTTTTAGTCATCTTACCCTCAAGGCAAGATTCGCACACTGGTAAATAATTTTTTTCTAATTCATTTAGAAGGCCATTCTTCACCAATTTATCAACCCTATTGAGATTGATGTGCCTTAATTGAGGTGCCAAATTTAGGAATTTTCTTTTGGAGAAATTCGTTGACGTTTAGCTTGAGTTACTGTAGTTTTAAACATCTCTATGTTATGGAGGGAACTTAATGCTAACGGTCTTAGCACATACAAGTTATTTTCCAGTTTAGCTATACAAATCTGAACTCAATCTTTATAAAAAAATACTTTATCCACATTAAACGAAAGAATATATTTACATTGTAACAGACACTTTATAGAAATTAAGTTCCTTTTCAACTCAGAAACTACAAATACATCTTTTAAAACAAGAAATCTATTATGTAAAGATAACTGTCCCACTGCCACAGCTGAAACGACGTGCCCAGTGCCTACTGATGCATTGAAAATTGTGATGCGATCATGGTGTGAGTTTGCGGTGATGTGTTATGCGTTGTACATGCAAATTTTCGTAATAAGACCCAAGTATGAGCCTCACTAGGTTTCCTGGTAAGTCCAGGGTCGAACACAGGGACTACTGAGTAATATGCAATAGTCACTTTGATTATCTTGCGGTGGTGAAAATAAATAAGTTGGATGGTGTTTTGATTAAGAATATTTCCTATGCGACAGTCCGAACGAAGAGTTGATAAAATCGAGAGTAACAATTAGTATGCAATGAACGGGTTGAGAAGGGGTTGAGCTAACACCTCCTAAGATTATGCACATTATGCATTCATGCTACACACAAATAACAGCACGTCATCTCTCAATGCAAATGCCATAATTCCTATTTCTAGGACACATGCGACGTATACGAAAAAGTCGATAGGACTTATGTCTAAGCCTCTATTCTTGTCTATGCAATGATGAATGATGCACATATAAAACAAGGTGACCGCATACTATCATATCCTATTTCTAGGGTGCATACGATGTGTAAATAACGATAGAACTTATGTCTAAGTTTCTATTTCTTGCTTATGTGGTTCTAATCTGATTCTCTCAAGCCTAGATTCTAATCTGACTCTCTAAAGTCTAGATTCTATCTTTAGACTACTCTCTCAATTATCTCTAAAGGGTGAATGACGCATACATAAGACAAGATGATCGCATAAAATGAAATCTTAGGTCATGCTAGCTATGTACTTCTCAACCCATTTGGAAATTTAACTAATCATGCGAAATGTGGAGAGATTGAACATAGACTGAAATGAGATTTCCATTTTCTATAAATAAAGTGCTGAATACAAAATAACAATGGAATTTAGAGATAAGAAGCCCGGTAAGCAATGTCTTGCTTCTCATGGCCTTTTGCACTGTCTTTTTCACTCCAACTCTGTCCAGATGAATATTCTTACTCTCGCAAGTGTTGGCCCTCTCTCCCTTTGTAGTGCTTTCCGACAGTCTCTCAATCTGTCCGGGAATGATCTCTCGGCTTCTTCATCTCATAGTTCGTCTCTGTCCTCTAACTCTAAGTATGAATATGTGCGTGAACAGACTAACAACTAACTTATTCTCTATTCTATATGGCGATCCCCGGTATAATGGTGGCCTTCGGTATTTATAGAGCTCAAGGTGAAACAACTTTTCTCTTTAATAATTGTAATGATGGGCGGTCATTACATCTCCTGCTCTGATGCGCCGATTAATGGTCACCGAAAGTTGAGTGTACTTGCTGCAGTATGGCTTTAATGTCTTGTCAACTAAATTCGGATTCGACCGTCATCAGCTTTCCATCCCATCAGGATTTATTATGCTGTCACCTTGATGCGCAGCCTTTATGCGGCCACCTTCTTGAGCAAATTCTCACGATTGCATATGATCGCATGACTTTGCGATCTCAATCTTTCAAGCACGCGGACGCCTAATTCCTTGAATCGCAATTTTACTTGTGCCAATGCATTTTCCTACACAAAATAAGTAAATTAACTGCTTATTCAGTTTAGCGCATGCAATCGCAATTTCTTCAGTTTAGCGCTTTTGGACATGATATTGTTTATTTTTACCATCGCATTCTCTCATTGTTTTACTTATTTGCATTGTAATAACGTGTATTTCTACCCGTTATCATACCCCTAAATTTAAAACAATGCTTGTCGTCAAGCATAAACTAGAGATTTTCTTTAAAGAGTCAACCGCCTTTTCCCTACCTAGGCTTCTCAAGGTGCCTTATTCAAATTTCATGAACCAATGCCTTCTTAATTTCTATCCTGGTCTCTTCCTAAAATATTTCTAATCTTTAGGGATCGCAAGTTTAAACTTCAAAAAGACTTTACTTGTTTCCTGGACATCGCATGATTTATTTCAAAATTTCTTCAATCGGGATGTTTCCAAGGTATCCTTGTGTGATTTAGATATTCTTTTTGTGATCTTTGCTGATCCAAGTGCCTTGTCTTCATTTTGGCTTGCCCCCACGGGTGTCATGCGAGCATCCAACTACGAGCAAGGCGCTCTTTCTCAATCTAAACTCATGACCATTTGGCAGCGGAGTTGCGATCACTTGATTTATGCGTTGATCATGATTCCCACCTTCATTTTGGCTTGCCCCCATGGGTGTCATGCGAACATCTAACTACGAGAAAGATCCAATCTCAACGTTATTGTTATTTTTTATTATTCTTTTTTTTTTTGAAGTTTCTAAAAGTAGCAAGATTGAAAATAAATACTAGCACCCCCAAATTTATACATAGCAATGTCCTCATTGCTGATTGACTAAAATAATTCATGCGCTGCTCTTAGGAAGTTTCATAAAAATTGTTTTGAAGGAAAGCTGGTGGACCGCTAACTTTTAGAAATGTTTCATGAATTGACTATCCTGAAATTAGGTTGACTCGAGTACATGCGGTAAGAAATAAAGGCATGAATTTCATCATTGAAATCATAATTGGTACGGGGAAGAATGGGGTGACTAAATAAAGTAATCAAAATTCAATGATTGCGTCAAAATAAAGAGGATGCGATAATAAAATTTAGAAATATTAAAATGAGAAGCAAGAACTGCAAAATTTGAAATAAAAAGTCAAGGAAGAATACAACCCCCAAATTTTCTTTGTTGCCTACATCATCTTTGATCGCATCCTTTCTTGTGATGGGTTGCTTCCTCGATTACGGTGGGCTGATCGAAATGATCGCGTGTTTTGCTCTACTGTAATCATTCACTACGATCATTGCTAAATATTAAGAGGGTAAAAAGTATGAAAGACAGAGTTGATAATTTTCAAGAGTAGTGGTTGTACAAAAGGGTAAAGTAAGTAAGTTCATGAAAGAAAGATATCAAAAGGATACAAAAAAATACGTGCTTGATGAGTTTGTGTCGCATATTGACGTAGGGATCGCTTGTTTCTTCTTCAGTGAGGATTCCTCAGGTCCACGGAGGTTTTCTCGTGATGAAAGTCTCCTCTGTGATACATCTTGACTCTTTGCCCGTTGACCTTGAATGCGTTGGTCCCTTCTTCATTAGTTAATTAGACCGCACTGTGTGTGAATACTTCTTTAATTATAAATGGGCCGGACCAGCATGATTTTAATTTTCTCAGGAAGAGTCGTAGCCTAGAGTTGAATAGCAAGACCTTTTGTCCAACCTGGAGATTCTTTTCGCATATTCGTTTGTCATGCCAACGCTTTGCACATTTCTTGTAGATCTTGGCATTTTCATATGCTTGAATTATCTATTCGTCTAGCTCAAGCAACTGAAGTTTTCTTTCCTCCCCTGCAGTCTTCAAATCAAAATTTAGCTTCTTCACTGCCCACAGTGCCTTGTGCTCTAATTCCAGCGGTAAGTGGCATGTCTTTCCAAACACCAGCGCATACCGGGATATGCCCTGTCTCTTATACACATCTAGATGTGTATAAGAGACAGGTTTTTTCACTGCCCACAACGCCTTGTGCTCTAATTCCAGCGGTAAGTGACATGCCTTCCCAAACACTAGCGCATACGGGGACATGCCTATAGGCTGTCTCTTATACACATCTAGATGTGTATAAGAGACAGGTTCTATATGCCCACAAGGCATCGTCAAGCTTCATGGCCCAATCTTTGCATGAACGATTCACCACCTTTTCTAGGATCAACTTGATTTCCCTATTAAACACCTCGGCTTGGCCGTTTTTCAGTGGATGATATGCGGTGGCGACTTTATGATGGATATTGTACTTGAGCAGCAGTTTGTTGATAACGCCATTGACAAAGTGGGAGCCTTCATCACTTATTAAGGCACGTGGGGTGCCAAAACGAGTGAAGATGTTTCTTTGCAAGAATCTGGAGACCATCGCCGCATCATTTGCGACGCATGATACCGGTTCAACCCACTTAGAGACATAATCGACGACCAACAGAATGTACTTGTGGCCATTTGATGGTGCAAATGGTCCCATGAAATCTAGGCCCACACATCGAAGAGTTCCAATTCCAATATAATGTTCATTGGCATCGCATTCTTCCATGAAATGTTTCCTATGCGTTGACACTTATTGCATTTCATAGAATAGTCTCGTGCATCCTTGAATAGAGTTGGCCAATAGTAACCATTTTGTAACACTTTTGCTGCTGTTCGTTGACCTTCGAAGTGTCCACCATAAGGTGAGTCATGGCATTAGGAAAGTATGCGCTGATAAGCAGTCTATGGCACACATAGTCGCAAGATCTGGTCTGACCCCCTCTTGTAAAGATTCGGCTCGTCCCAATAGTAAGATTTACATTCATGCATAAGCTGCATCTTTTGATGGGCTGTGTAATTCTCTGAAAATTGCTCGCAGACCAAAAAATTGACAACATCTGCGTACCATGGTAATTCTTCGAACTTGAACAGTAGCTCATCTAGAAAGGATGCATTCACCTCTGATTGAATACGATCTACTTCCAGATTCTCTAATCTCGATAGGTGGTCAGCAACCTGGTTCTCCGTCCCCTTGAGGTCAATTATTTCCATGTTGAATTCTTGGAGGAGGAGAACCCACCAAATTAGCCTCGACTTTGCAATTTTTTGGTCATTAAATATTTTATTACCGAGTGGTTGGTGTGAACTATCACTTTGGATCCCAGTAAATAAGCTCTGAATTTTTCGAGCGCAAAGATCACCGAGATTGGCCTCTGTTCCAATTAGATGTTCCAAATGCCTCATTCTTAGTGGTAGTGTAGTTTGCTTGGGCAGAGTTCAATGTTCTACTCGCATATGCGATGGGGTGTAACATTGTCTTTTCCTTCTGTGTTAATACTGCCCCTATCACATAAACGCTTGCATCGCACATTAGCTCGAATGGCTTTATCCAGTCAGGTGCGATCAAAACAGGTATGGTAATTAATGCATTCTTCAGTATTTTGAATGCGTTGAGGCACTATGTATCAAAGTCAAAAGTTTTGTCGGCCTCTAACAATGCACTCAATGGTCGAGCTTCGAAAAATCATTCACAAATCGATGGTAGAATCTTGCATGTCCTAAAATCTTCGTACAACCTTCATATTTGTTGGGGGTGGGTGCTTTTCAATGGCCTCAATTTTCGCTTTATTCATCTCCAGCCCTTCCTTGGAAACCTTGTGCCCCAGCACAATTCCATCATTCACCATGAAATGGAATTCCCAATTCAGCACAAGATTGTCTCATCGCATCTCTTTAATATCTTCTCCATGTTGTCCAGACAGCCTTCATACGTTTGCTCATAAACTGAGAAGTCGTCCATACAAATTTCCACTGAATCTTTGAGATACTTGGAGAAGATAGCCATCATGCACCTCTAAAACGTGCTCGGCGCATTACATAATCCAAATGGCATGCGGCGAAAAGAAAATGTTCTGTATGGGCAGGTGAATGTGGTCTTTTCTTGGTCTTCGAATGTGATCATTATTTGGTTGTAGCCTGCATACCCGTCAAGAAAACAGAAGTAATCATTTCCTACTAGGCGATCTAGCATCTGATCGATAAAAGGCAAAAGGAAATGGTCCTTCGTTGCCGCATTGAGCATTTGATAGTCCATGCAAATCCGCCAGCCAATGACGGTCCTCATTGGTATTAACTCATTGTTTGCATTCGGGACTACCGTTATTCCTCCCTTCTTGGGCACGCATTGCATGAGGCTGACCAACGTGCTATCGGCGATTGGGTATATGATGCCTACGTCCAACCATTTAATTATCTCCCTTTTCACAACCTCCTTCATCGCAAGGTTTAGTCTACATGGTTTTCTTCGAGACGTATTCTGTGCATGCAGTATGTTGGGCTAATTCCTCTTATATCTACTAGCATCCACCCGATTGCTTTTATGTACTTATTCAGGATGCTAAGCAGCACATTTTCTTGTTCTTCTTGTAGAGTAGAGGAAATTATCACCGGCAAGGTTTCATTTTGCCCAAGGAAAACATACTTCAGATGATTGGTAGAGTTTTCATCTCCACGTTAGGTGGTTGTTCTAAGGAAGGTTTTTGTGTTTTTCTCTCTTCATTCAAATTCAATTTTTCTTCTTTGTTTGCTGTTTCTATGATCATATAGTAGGTTACTACGGATGCGGTCGCATCCTCTCTTTCATCTTCTTCTTCAGACTCCACTTCTTCATTATAACTGTGTTCATTGTCAGAATCGGATAGATCTTCATCTTCTGGATACTTCATCGCTTTAATGATGTTAAACCTAAGCTTCTTCCCATTTATACTCATTATGATCTCTCCTTTGTACACATCAATTTGAGCACGACCAATTGATAAAAATGGTCATCCCAATATGATGGGCACATCTTTGTCCGCATTATAGTCAAGAATGATGAAGTCTGCCAGTAGAATGAATTTATCAATTGTGACCAGGACATCCTTCAACTTTCCCTCAGGGTGAACAAGGGACCTGTCTACAAGTTGGAGAGTCACCGTCATGGGTGTCAGCTGCCCCACATTAAACTATTTGAAGATTGAAAGGGGCGTTAAATTTATATTGGCCCCAAGGTCACATAGTGCTTGACCGATATAGATCCCACCAATTGAGCAGGGTATTGTAAAGCTTACTGGGTCACGCATCTTCAGTGGGATTATGGTGTTTTACTTTTGTGTTAACGCTACCGTTGCGAACTTTCCCGTGCTTCTTTTCTTTGACACCATGTTCTTTAAAAACTTAGCATATTTTGGAATTTGTTCTATCGGTTCTGTAAACGGGATATTGATGTGTAGTTGCTATAACATTTCCATGAAGCGATGATACTGAACTTCATCATTTTGCTTTTTCTCCAGTCTTTGCGGGAATGGTGGTAGCTGTACCTTCACGGTTCCGTATTCTATAGGCTCAGAGGTGGACGCAACTTCCGGTTCCATCGTCTCAGGCTCTTCTGGTTTATTTTTTGTCAATGGGTTCTTGGATTCCATCGCAATTGGATTGGTCCTACTCGGTTCCTTCTTCTTTTTAGCTATCGTCTTTCCACTTCGCAAGGTCACTACTTGACATTTCTCCTTTCTTGTGTTCCTCGGGTTGCGAGGGAGCTCAGTTGAGCTCGGCAGCATCCTTTGCGGTCTATTTTTCAGCTCTCCCGCAATCTGTCCTATTTGGATCTCTAGATTACGAATGGAAGTCGCCTGATTCTAGAGGATCGTCTCATTCTATTCAATGTATTGTTTTAATAGGTTCTCCGGAGAGGATGATAGCGGTGATGCTTACGAGCTGCTGGCTTGATGTTGTGGTTGACCGTTCGTTCGTTGGAAAAATCCCGGTGGTCCTTCTTTTTGCGCCATAGTTTGATAACTCTGTTGTTCATTATTTTTCCGAGCGAAATTGGGGTGGTTTTTCCACCCGGGTTGTATGTGTTAGAGAAAGTGTTTTTCTTTACAAAGTATACTGACTGCGGGTTCCTTGGACATTCTTCAATCGGATGCGATTCTCCACAAGTAGCATAACTTGTGCTCGTCTGTTCAATTGCATTGACCTGCTCTTTTTGCGTTCCAGGGTTGTTGATTGCGATGCCCTGTAACAGATTAATCATCGCATTCATTTGATTCTGTAGAGATGCAATGGCCCCATTGTTTGTGTTACCTTCTCGAATTTTTAGTTGTTGATCGCTTTCCTGCCAATCTTTGTGATTCTTTGATATGCGATCAAGGATATTCTTTGCCTCATCATAAGTTTTATCAAGCAAACATCCAGCTACTGCCGCATTGGAAGCTACCTGCGATGCAGGGTTCAAACCGTGATAAAATATCTCTATCTGGAGACAGTCTGGTAATCCGTTGTGCGGACAATCTCGCCTTAAACCTCACCCATACGTCGCTGAGCGATTCGGAAATTTCCTGTTCAAAATTTGTGATTAACTTCCTCCTTCTTGCATTCTCTGTAAGAGGGAAGTATTTATTCATGAACTTCTCTACAACTTGTTCCCACGAAGTTATCTCCCCTGGTTCGAGAGAATATGCCCATTTCCTTGCTTGATCGCATAACGAAAATGGGAAAAGCGTGAGCCGAACCTCCTCAGAAAAGATATTCGGGAACACAAAAGTGTTATAGATTTCAATGAAACTCTGGAGATGGGCATGCGGATCCTCGCTATGCCTTCCACCAAACTGCCTGGCTGTCTGGATCATCTGTAACATAACTGGCTTCATCTCAAACCTCGATCCGTCCAAAGCTAGCCTCATGATTCTTGGGGAGAAATCATAGAGATTAGGTGACGCATAGTCCCGGATGGGTCTATTGCGGTCGTTCGCCAGGAGAATGGGGTTTGGCGTGATGTTGTTCGCTTTTTCAACTCTTTCTTTCGGTTGTTCCGTCATTATGGGATCTCTCTCTTGTTATTGTCGATGGTTGTTTCTCTGTCTTCTTTGGAATGCTCTTTAGATCTTGGGTCATAGTTGGGCTCAGGAACGTGTCCTTGCTTATGAGACACCTGTTTCTTCCCTTACCGAAGGAATGGTAGTGCACAGAGGTCGAAAGCTGCAAAGAAAATCAAAAGTTTTATAGTTAGCGCAATATATATTGTCGTAGTCCCTGGCAACGGCGCCAAAAACTTGATGCGTTGTAAATTGTGATGCGATTATGGTGTGAGTTTGCGATGATATGTTATGCGTTGTACATGCAAGTTTTCCAAATAAGACCCAAGTGTAAGCCTCACTAGATTTCCTGGTAAGTTTAGAGTCGAACACAGGGACTACTGATGACATGTTGAAATGCATGTCATCTTAGGCCTTTTACTTAGAATTATGAAGGTTTTTAAGCAGAATATGCGTCGATCATGATAGGAATTCACAAAAATATGAGCTTGCGTCGATCAGCATGTCGAATCTCAGCTATCCAGTTATTTTGTGTTAATTATGCGTTTAATGTTCTATCTTTGTAGTTAATGTAGGAAATGAATGCAAACGCGGAAATGGGACCATCGCATAGAAGACCGCATGTGGAGAAACACTCCATCACAAAGGCAAACGCATCGATCAATGCATGGATGTTGCGGTAATCAGCCGTATGCATCCAACGTATGGGAGTTGCGCTCGTCAAGTGAATGCGGTCATCGTGTAGAGTTGCGGTATTAAGTGAATGCGATCATTTAATGATTGCGGCTGCATGACAATGCAACTAATGAGATCAACGTAAGGTAGGTGGAATGAACGCATCAACGCATCTACCTCGAGAAAATCCAAAGATAATGTTGACATTTCACCTACCACGCAATTAGTGGCAAAGGTTCAGAAAGAACGAACGCGTCGAATGTCAAACTCAGAGCAGTCCAATTAATGTTGTCGATGACCCAAGCTCTATAAATAGAGGCCGATATGCTGAAATTCAATCATCTGGAGACTATCCCTCAACCGGGGATTTTCCTGTCTCTTATACACATCTAGATGTGTATAAGAGACAGACTCAGAGCAGTCCAATTAATGTTGTCGATGACCCAAGCTCTATAAATAGAGGCCGATATGCTGAAATTCAAGTTATCCAGAGATTATCCCTCAACCGGGGATTTTCCCCGCGATCCAGACAAACTACGTGAGAAGATGGCTGAGAGTTCTTCACCTCCTTCATCCATTTCAGTGACGACCGAAGTCTTTGATCGGAGTTAGATCTCGAGAGAGTCAGCTCCTCCACCCATCCATGGCACCACCGGCAGCCTTGACGCACATCTGCTGGAAGCAAAGTTTTGTTTCCAGTCAGTCATTTCTTTTTCTATATTGTATTGTATGACATTTTGAATTAAGAAATTAATACAATGTGTTTTCAATGCATTTCTCTATTCCTTCAACTTCATCTCCATCTTCTTTCTTAGCATCTTTACTTTCATTGCAATACTTAGTGGGATTGCTTGGGTATTACATACTTAGTCATGTGGATTAGAGATATGAAGCATGTAGCAACCCACCGAGAGTTGTGCGTTGTGCGAGTATGTGAGTAATCTTATTTTCTTAGTGTGAAGCTGCTGTAACGCCTGTCTATGGACTAACGCATTGCTTGTCTATGAGTGAAGTCAGCAACAATCAAATGCCTGAGAGTATAAGTGGTTGGACGCATTAAGCAAGGTATGCATTGTTCACTAGGGATAGTAACAATCTTAGGTCAGCGAAGTTTATGTGATTGTCTTGTATTATGTATGCTTCATTCATCCATTAGGGATGCTTGGGAAGGTCAGGTCAGAATCTAGGCTTGGGAGAACCAGATTAGAACACATAATACAAGAGATAGGCGCTTAGGAATGAGCACTATTTGTTATTAACGCATCACATGCATCCTAGAGATAGGATACGATTGTATGTGGTCACCTTGCTTTCATGCATTTTGCATCATCACATAGGACAAGAATAGAAACTTAGGAATAACCTCTATGGAGACTTTGCGTTCAACACATGCATCCTAGAATTAGGAGCACCGCATTTTCATTGGAAAATTACTTGCCGTGTATGGTTGTAACATGATCGCATAGTCTGACGATGACTAAGGTTGCCCTTACAGTCACTCATAAGGGTTGCAATGAAAACATCTCCACATTTTATCTATTTTCCCACACATTTATTTCATGTCAAGGTTTGTCGCATCTCTACCTTTCATGCACATTCTCATTGCGTTGTCTGTTAGTTAGGAGTAAGAGTAGGATTAACGTAGCAACATCCCCTCCATTCTTTTATTTAAACTGCCGCATGCACATCACCGCAAACATATAGCTACAAGTCCCTGTGTTCGACCTCGAATTACCCGAGAAACTTGCGTTCATGTTATACTTGGTGTGAACGAAAGAAAACTTGTGGAAGGATGCATGGTCATCGCATACATTCGTTAACGCAATTTTCATTCCAACGCATGACCATCGACGCATGGCTATCAATGCATATCTTAGGGATATGCATCACATACCGCGTGCAGGGGAAGTTGGTTGTCGAGTAAAATTGACTTCCAATTTCCCTCATCAACTACTGAGTAATATGCAACAGTCACTTTGATTATCTTGCGGTGGTGAAAATAAATAAGTTGGATGGTGTTTTGATTGAGAATATTTCCTATGTGACGGAGTCCAAACGAAAATTTGATAAAATCGAGAGTTACAATTAGTATGCGATGAACGGGTTGAGAATGGGTTTAGCTAACACTTCCTAAGATTATGCACGTTATGCGATCATGCTACACACAAATAACAACACGTCATCTCTCAATGCAAATGCCATAACTCCTATTTCTAGGACGCATGTGATGTATATGAAAAAGTCGATAGGACTTATGTCTAAACCTTTATTCTTGTCTATGCATGATGAATGATGCACACATAAAACAAGGTGACTGCATATTATCATATCCTATTTCTAGGGTGCATGCAATGTGTAAATAGCGATAAAACTTATCTCTAAGTTTCTATTTCTTACTTATGCAGTTCTAATCTGACTCTCTCAATTCTAGATTCTATCTTTAGACTACTCTCTCAAGTATCTCTAAAGGGTGAATGATGCATACATAAGACAAGATGATCGCATAAAATGTAAATCTTAGGTCATGCTAGTGATAACGGGCAGAAATACACGTTATTACAGTGTTAAGTTCTTAAACAGTGCTGGCTTGCATTGATAAAATATGTTAGATTGCTTCCAAAAAGCATTAAGTTCATAACATTGTGGTCGCATGCGTCCATCGCATAGAAACAGTTAATTTTTGTATTTTTATGCAGAATATATGTTGACGCAAGGCGAAAAGCGCGATCGCAAGAAATCAATAGTCGAGCGCAGCATCACTGCAAGGCTTTGTGGCGATTTATGTTCGCAAACATCTGCTCAAGAAGGATTGCCGCATACAGTCTCCACAACTTGGTGGGCGCATCTGGGTAAAAGGCATAATTAATCACGATGGGATAGAAAGCTGATGACGGTCGAATCCGAATTAAGTTGACAAACCTGCTAACGATAACAACTACCACTGCAGCTTTTCGATGACAAATATTCGGTGCATCAGTTTAGAGAATTTAAAGCCATCCTGCATCTGTGCAATCATTAAGAGAGAAGCCGCCTTTCACTCCCGAGGCTCTTTTATAAATATCGAAGGCAACTTCAGAAAAGGAGTTCTAACACTTAGAGAGTTTCTCCTTTAAGCTTAGCTTGTTCTTAGTTTTCTTTTATTTTAAGCAGAAGCGAGAGAAGGAGTTTGTGCCGACTAGATCGTTCCACTGAGCTCGAGAGAGTGCCGAAGATCAAAAGATCAGAAGAGGCCAGCTCCTGCGGAACAGGAATATCTTTTTGAACGAATAGAGTCTGCTAGTGTAAAAGGCCTTGGGCAGCAAGGATACTACCAGGCTCCCTACTTTATCTTCCATTGTTATTTTGTACTCAAACTCATTTATAGAAATGGAATTTACTTCTCTATATCTGTTCACTCTCTGTTTATTATGCATGAGTAGCTAAATATGTTGAATGGGTTAAGAAGCACTTAGCTAGCATAACTGGGTATCTTCATTCTTCACCATTATCTTGTATTATGTATGCTTCATTCGTCCATTAGAGATACTCGGAAGGGTAGTCTAAGGATAGGATCTAGACTTGGGAAGGTCAGGTCAAAATCTAGGCTCGGGACAGTCAGATTAGAACGCATAATACAAGAGATAGGCGCTTAGAAATGAGTACTATTTGTTATCAATACATCGCATGCATCCTAGAGATAGGATACGGTTGTATGCGGTCACCTTGCTTTCATGCATTTTGCATCATCTCATAGGACAAGAGTAGAGACTTAGGAATAAGCTCTATGGACATTTTGCATTCAACACATGCATCCCAGATTTAGGAGCATCGCATTTACATTGAAAAATGACTTGCTGTGTATGGTAGTAACATGATCCCATAGTCTGATGCATTCTTGAGTAACGCTAGCTAAAGATCTTCTCAACCCGTTCATCGCATACTCATTGTATCTATCAATGCAACTTTCTTTTCTCAAATTCGCTGCATTTATTTATTTATTTTTCATCAACGCAAACAACAAAGTAAAAACTTCATTTATTTATCCGGTTACCGTAAAGTTTTAATCAAAATTACAAATGAAATTTTTTTCACAAGTCTTTGTGTTCGATCCTGGACTTACCAGGAAACTCAAAGGAATTTACACTTGAATTACGCTGATGAAACTTGAGTGCACAATGCAATTCAATCAACGTATATCATCCATATTTCTACTTCATAAATACCAGCATCAACATGTGATAACTTGTAAAAATACAAGTTATTTATACTGTTTTATTTAGATATTGCAGCCAAAAGGAAGGAAAGTTGCGTCAATTGTATGGGAATCAGCTAAGAAATGCAAGAATTATAAATTGTCGTCAATACACCCAATGACACCATTGCGATGGTAGAAAAGGATGTTTCCATTCTGTTTTACAAGAAATCAAGTCACCTCATGCGTTCATGGCTCAAGATAAAAAGAACAACGCATCTACGTCGCATTGTGCCAATCATTCAGAAATGAATAAATGATCAACGCAATGACGACGCATGCGACAATTGATCAAGAGCTAAGTGATTAACGAAACTTCAACTGTATGCAGTAATAAAAAACAACACCGTACATGGGCAAACGATTGAAGATGCAAAAGAGCAACGCAATTGCAGAGGATCCTAACACGTGTACAGCTGACCGTTGTGCATTTCTAACTGGATTGATCGCGTAACAGAAGGAATATTCACTCCACCATTTCCGTAATTGCCATAACAATAAAGTGGAGTCCACACTGCAGAGAGTCAAAGCTAAAGCCTATAAATAGCCTCTGAAATTCTATGAGAACATATACTTGATATGGGCATATTTTGATAGTTTGTATATTGAGAGAGACTGATCTGAAGAACTTGATCGGAGAAGATCTGGGAAGATTAAGAGACAAGGCCGAGAGGTGAGTCTCAGGGCAAATCCTTTCTATCCTCATCGTGGAAGCTCTGTACCAAGGTCACTTCTACCGGACGAGCAAGCCTGAGAGGGAAGCTCTTCCTTCCATTCACTCCATTCCCCGGCAAGCAAAACCACCATCCAGATCTGTGTCAAGACGTTGACACTCTTCTGTATTTGTTTCTATCTCTAATCATCAATTGTATTCATCTTCTTAATCTCTATCATTCACACCATGTATCAGATGCTAAATTTTAGTATTGAATGTCATGATCATTTTCATCTCCATCTTTCTGTCAATTTCCGTTCATCCATTAATCGCTTTCTCCATGATGTTTTCTTAATCCTTTGGTAATTAACATGAATTAAACAAGTAAATTAATCTGTGCTAAAGAAATAAATATGTTTAGCTAAAGCATGCTAGGCGGCATCTTCACCTGTGAGAGCAGAAGTGAAAATGCCATTCTGCCTGTCGAGAGAAGGTTAGAAGAATGCGTTAACTAAAGCGAGACTTACTTCTAGAGATGGAAGCAACCTTGCGTCATTACGTTCAATCCTTGTTTCACCACATAGATGTGGAAATGCGGCCGATCACTGAGACGCGTACTATAACGCCGCAGGCCCAAGATTCAAAATTCGAATTCGGCCCCTAATGGCCCCAGCATTCCCTACGTCCCCTGCGACCTGGCTATGTCATCCTCCCTTCTTCCTCCATTCCTCTCCCTTGCATTGAATGCTTTAGAAATGAAAGTTGTCCCCATAAACCAACACGGGTCCTTTCAGCATGCTTTGTCCTCACTCACATGCATTCTAGGAAAATTCCCAAGAGATCACCGAACATAAGATTGCTCCAGGCTAAGCACGCTTAACTTTAGAATTCTTATGATTGAGTCACCGAAAAGGAAGGTGCACCTTGTTGGTATAGGTAGTAACTTTCAATTCTTTTTAAGCCTTTCTTAACCATACTTTCATGTCCTCAGGATCCTTCTCGTTCGGATGTGATACCGGTTCATTCATGTACCTCTCCTTAACTCGGGTCGTTACATGTACGCCAAGGAAAAGCAGAACCGTAGTTAAATCTTTAACGTAATTAACGAACTTGCGATGTTTATATTAATTACCCTTTCTATCTCTGTTTCATACATAAAGACTTGCCACCGCATAACACGACCCTTTGTATAATCTTCACAGTTAGTCTCAAACTCAGTATCATCTATCAGTATCCTATATCTTGTATCATATTAGCTTAGGTTTACTTATATCGCACTTTATTTTATCATCACAACTTTACTTTACCGCAATATTTTACTTTATTGCAATTTTAGATACCTGTACACACACACTTTTTATTAATTGAAAAACCTCTGGTCGCATATATCACGAACATAACGCATTAACTACGCAATCCCTGTGTTCGACCTCGGATCACTCCAAGAAACTTGCAGTGGAATTATACTTGGTTTCAATGCAAGGAAACTTGTGACAACACATAGCATACTACCAACATTTCATTAATAATGCATTCATCTAGAAGTAGTATCGCATAAAATTTTGAATAAGCATGACACATCATCCACATTCCATTTCCATCATTCATCACTGTCCATGTGTTTATTTAACACCATCAATCTATGCCTATCAAGTTTATAACATGCTTTCTAGCATCCTATCTATACGCAATGCAAACATACTAGAAATAAATGAATGTGTAGCATCAGGATCTAATAATACATAAGCAGATTGTTTATACAGGGTTACTCTACTAGTTACAACGTTTGAAGACTCTTCAGCTTCCTGGTGGGTCACTACATATACTCTACCCTATTGTTGAGGTCGTCCTACTATTATTTTCAGCTTGGCTCCATTGGAACTCTTACCACTAGGTTAGTTGCTTTCGGTCGATCCATTGTTTGAGAAATCAGTTTTTGTTCTACCTGAGCCTCTTGTACTAACTAAGGACAATCTTTCTTAAAATGACATGTCTGTCCACACTGGTAACATACATTTCTGCCACCGTAACATGTCCCCGAATGTTTACATAGCTCGCATAAGGTGGTTTACCATAGCTCGCACTGGTAACAGACATTATGTGATGAAATAATGGAATAAAATGTGGTGATGGAAATGCTTTGAGCAACAACTTTTCTTAGTATAATCCAAGTGTAAACTCTATTGAGTTTCCTAGCAAGTCCAGGGTCGAACTTAGGGACTAGGGGAAATGGTATGTAGTGAAAATTTTCAAGAAGACTTTGCGGTAACCAATAAATCGAATAGTTGTTTTGAGTTGATGTTTGCGGTGTAAAATAAATGTATGCGGCGGAGTTACGAAAAGAGTAGATAATATGAAAAATGCGATGAATACACAAATGCTACGACTTCTAGTACTAGAATACATATGATATATGTGATGAGTCTATAGGACCTACACATAAGCCTCTATTCTTATTTATGCGATGACAACATGACACACACATAAATAAATGATAACTTGTAGAAATACAAGTTATTTATACTGCTTTATTTAGATATTGCAGCCAAAAGAAAGGAAAGTTGCGTCAATTGTAGAGAAATTAGCTAAGAAATGCAAGAATTATAAATTGTCGTCAATACACCCACTGACACCATCACAATGGTAGAAAAGAATATTTCAAGTCTGTTTTGCAGGAAATCAAGACACCACATGCGTTCATGGATCAAGAGAAAAAGATCAATGCATCTACGTCGCATTGTGCCAATCATTCAGAAATGAATAGACGATCAACGCAATGACGGTGCATGCGACAATCGATCAAGAGCTAAGCGATCAACGCAACTTCAACCGCATGCGATATTAAAAAACAACACCGCATGCAGGCAAGCGATCGAATATGCAAAAGAGCAACGCAATTGCGGAGGATCCTGACACGTGTACAACTGATCGTTGTGCATTTCTGCCGGGATTGATCACGTAATAGAAGAAATATTCACTCCACCATTTCTGAAATTGCCATAACAATAAAGTGGGGTCCACACTATAGAGAGTCAAAGCTAAGCCTATAAATAGCCTCTGAAATTCTATGAGAAAATATACTTGATACGAGCATATTTTGATATTTGTATATTGAGAGAGAGACTGGTCTGAAGAGCTTGATCGAAGAAGATTCGGGAAGATTTAAGAGACAAGGTCGAGAGGTGAGTCTCAGGGCAAATCCTTTCTATCCCCGTCATGGCAGCTCTGTACCAAGGTCACTTCTACCGGACGAGTAAGCCTGAGAGGGAAGCTCTTCCTTCCATTCACTCCATTCGCCGGCAAGCAAAACCACCATCCAGATCTGTGTCAAGATGTTGACACTCTTCTCTATTTGTTTCTATCTCTAATCATCAATTGTATCAATCTTCTTAATCTCTATCATTCACACCATGTATCAGATGCTAAATATTAGTATTGAATGTCATGATCATTTTCATCTCCATCTTTCTGTCTATTTCTGTTCCTCCATTAATCGCTTTCTCCATGATGTTTTCTTAATCCCTTGGTAATTAGCATGAATTAAACAAGTAAATTAATCTGTGCTAAAGAAATAAATATCTTTAGCTAATGCATGCTAGATGGCATCTTCACCTATGAGATCAGAAGTGAAAATGCCATTCTGCCTGTCGAGAGAAGGTTAGAAGAATGCGTTAACTAAAGCGAGAAGTAATTCTAGAGATGGAAGTAACCTTGCATTCATTATGTTCATCCCTATTTCACCACAGAGATATGGGAACATGGCCGATCACCGAGAGGTGTATGCCAAGGGAAAGCGGAACCGTAGTTAAATCTTTAACACAATTAATGAACTTGCGATGTTTATATTAATTACCCTTTCTATCTTTGTTTTATACGTAAAGACTTGCCACCGCATAACACGACCCTTTGTATAATCTTTACAGTCAGTCTCAATCTCAGTATCATGTATCAGTATCCTGTATCTTGTATCATATTAGCTTAGGTTTACTTTTATCGCACTTTGTTTTATTACCACAACTTTACTTTACCGCATATTTTAATGTACCGCAATTTTAAATACCTGTATAAACCAATCTTTTATTAATTGAAAAACTCTGGTCGCATATATCACGAACGTAACAAATTAACTATGCAATCCCTGTGTTTGACCTCGAATCACTCCGAGAAACTTGCGGTGGAATTATACTTGGTTTCAACGCAAGGAAACTTGTGACAATGCATAGCATACTACAAGAATTTCATTAATAACACATACATTTAGAAGTAGTATCGCATTACATTACACATATTATGCGCTTACAAGTTTATGGACTTGTATCATGCATCATATATCGTAGTGTGTGTGCTTAAAATAGAAGCATCACATTTTATGTCAACAAGTTTATGGCGTCGTTACCGGGGACATGAGCTTGTAGCACATTATCTATCATCATGGTGCATGCATAACAATCTAATTTTATGTCAACAAGTTTATGGTGCCTTTTTCAGGGAATGGTAATGGTTGATGCTGAGTACGTTTTTAGTATGTGCAGGACTAATCTCTTTGTACTGGCTGTTTATCGCGAAGAGAAGTTTGACGGCTTATGAGTACTGGAGTAATCCAGAAATTCTAAGTTGACCCAGAGATGAGTGTATTTTTCGTGCAGGAGCACATCAGGATCAGATTAAGCACTAGAACTTCAAGATCTATGGTTGCGGAGAATGCAAGGTGTAACGCATTCTCTATATCTGGTGTGATTCCCGAAGGAAGTAAATCATATCTCTCCCTGTATACATTGCGGAATGAGACATGGAAAGGAGCAATGTCCCTGAAGACATTGGGCAAGCAAGCTGGACTGCCTGCGGAGGTGCGGATTGCATCCATCAAAAGAAAACTATCTTTCAGTCCATATCTCAATTCTATGTTTACATGCTTTCTTTTAAATTCCCGTCTTTAATGATTTATGAACTTTGTCATTTACTACTTCATTCAATTTATCTTTAGGTGCTTTATGAATTTTTTATTCATTTAATTCCCTTGCATTTATTTCTGTACTATCTTTAATTTCTTTAACTTTTCTGTCATAAATGTTTTATTCTTAAACTCGGTGAATGATTGGTTAATAAGAAGAAAATTATTACCGCAATGTCCATGTGACTTGCGTTGATGAAAAAAATATAATAAAAATTAAAAAAAATAACAATAAAATAATCAACATCCAGTATGCATTACATCAATGGGTGCGTCTTGTACCAACAAGATACACTTTCCGTTCATCCAACTCAAATGCATTGTGTTGAGGGGTGTGTTGCACTCGTATGTGTTCTTTGCCCATCCTTAGCAAAAATGCACTATGTTGAGGTAGTGATGCACTGGTAGAAATACCGTGCGCCCATCCTCCAGAAATGCATTTAGCTAAGGGGTGTGTTGCGGGAATATATGCGTTGTTGCCCATCCTCTGCAAAGATGCATTTGCGTTGATGAATTCATTGCATTAATTCTTTACCTTGCGCCCATTCGAATAAAACTCCAAAGAAAATTCTTTTTGCAAACTGAGAATTCTAATCGCTTCAGCTTCCAAGGACATGATAAATTTGTAGCTGAAAGGACGTACGACTCTGTAACTCCATAAATGTGAGGAGTGCAAACAACAGGCTTTTTGAGTAGCTCGAGGCCTACCACCGCAGAATCCACGTTTGGCCCATCAAGGCCCAACCTATAAAAGCGAGTTTCTTCGTCTTAGGTCGATTACTTGCTTCATTTTGCAAAACGAAACCCTAGCTCTTGCATACCGAGATTTCTTCTTCCCAGAACCCTTAACGGTTTCCAGTTTTCTTTCACTCAAGCATCCATGGCGGACCAAACTTTCCAGCCTTCCGCTTCATCTTCAACACCTTCATCAGCCCAAATTTCCATGCGAGAGGCAACATTTCTTGCTATTAGTCGCCGTCTCGCTGCCCAACTATACACCGTATCAAATCACCGGAAGACCCCAGCGAAACCTTCTAGTAGCCAGGCTAGTCCTATTAAAAAGGGGGCAAAGTTCTGAAAGCACCCCACTCCCAACACCAACAATCTCCACTAAAAGTGAGAAGAAGAGGCAAGATGACAAGGAGGTGTTTGGGAGCATTCTGAGTAACCTGGAGAAAGAAGGAGGATTACTCGAGGCTGGGGTTATGAACCAACCACTGCTTACGGAGGAGGTGACGGTGGAGGAGACGGATGAAGTGGTGGAAGAGGAGACAATGAGAAGCACTCTAGCCATAATGGATCCTAAGGAAACTACACAAGTAGAATCCTATGAAGGACCCATCAGAGTCGCGTTGGAGGAAGTCGCGGCAGAAAAGCAACCAGAGGTGGTTGAGGAGAACAAGAAAAAAAAGAAAAGCAAAGGAAAGAAGGTTGGAGAAGATGAGCCATCCCATCAGCGCAAAGCAGAGAAGAAAATCAAAGAGAAGGATGAAGAAGATGAGGAGGCCAATCTAGGGAAGAGAAAAGAGAGGGAAGGAAGGAAAGAGAGCAGGCGTGAAGAAAGGAGCCTGAAGTAGGAAGAAGAAAGGAAAAAGAGGGCTGCAAGCCCAAAGCTAGACGGTGAATCCACCTCCATAAGGGAGGACAAGGGGGAATCAGCGCCACTTAGAGAAACAGCGCAACCTGAAACAACACAAACGGTTGTGACTGATTAAGGAGAAGAAGGAGATGTTACCCCCTTGATGCGGCACCGCAAGGAGAATGCGCCGCAAGGGTCAACTGTTGACCCTTCAATTTTGATTGATACATTAGAAGAGTAGGAAAGGAGGAGAAATGAGGAGGAAGAGAGGAAGGAAAAAATGGTGCGGGCATAACTCATCATCGCAGAGGGTAGTCGAAAGAAATGACTACAAGATGAGGAAGTGTGTCGTAATAATGAAATTTCAAGAATCGAAGAAATAAGAAGACTCGAAGAGGAACAACGCCTGTTGTTGGCCTCTGAGAAGTTTGAAAGAGAGTTCGAAACAGAAGAGAGAGAAGAGGCAGAAGACGAAAAGAAAAAGAAGGCAGAAGAAGAGGAAAAGAAGAAGGAAGAGAAGGAGAAGAAGCGCCAAGCAAACATGCAGCGCTTAACAAAGAAGAAAGGAAAAGAACTTACTGAACGAGAAAAAGAGGAACAACGCAAAGAGCGAGAAAGAAAACAAAAGCAGAAATCCCGCCTTGCGTTGACCAAGGAAAAGGGCAAAGAAGTCGCAGAGAGTAGCAAGGCCGCGTTGGCAAAGGTGCGTCCATTAAGAAAGAAGGAGAACGACGACTTACTGATGGAGATGGGCTTTTTCCCTGCACCAACGCCACTACAAGACCTGATTACGAGTGTGATTATAGAACTGATTACGAGTCTGACACATTTTGCCAGTGCCCAACCATTTTTATTCTAGAGGTAGTGCGCGACTTCTACCATGGATGGCTACATGGCACCAAGGATGTGGTGACCATAAAAGGGCAAATGGTGTCTTTCAACGCAAGGGGCTGTATCAGATGAAGGATAACCCGGATGCACCGGGCAACAAAATCATTGATGATCCCACTAAAGAGATGATGGAAGATGTGCTTCGAGTATTAACACAACCGGGCACTAAGTGGACGATTTCTTTAAAAGGCATCAGGACCCCGGCATCTAAGACACTGCTCCATGACGCACGACTTTGGTTTATTTGGTCAAACGATGATTGATCCCAACTTCCCATGACAAAACAATTTTGAGGGATCGAGTCATGGTCGCATATTGCATTGCGCGCGGCATTCCAATCGATGTGGGCCAGTTGATCGCAAGACAAATTCAGGGTTTTATGGGGCACATAAGAGGGCAATACTTCTTCCTATGGACGGTCTTAAGTTTATGCCTATCACTGGGTATGGGCATTGATGAAGAGCCAATGGCAGAAGTTCACGACCTAATAACGTCAAGAATTTGAGGTTGCTCCTCAAAGATTCCCCACACTGCCCTAAGCTCCCTTTTAAGAGGCCTAACATAGATTTGAATGCGCTGCAAGAGCCCAAGCCGAAGAAATAGCGTAGAGACGACAAGGGAAAGGAGAAAATCCAAGAAGAAACAACGCAAGATCTAGAACCCTTGGACCGTTTGCCCTTAATAATTCGCTCTCCAAACCCTCTTGCACAACCTTCTTCTTCCCTTCCTGAGCACTTTACCAATCTTCTCCTTCCCCTAGATTCCCCAACCGCATACCCAGCAGCCCTATCATCACCTTCAGTATCATCACCGTAACTTCCCTTTCCACTGCCGTATGTTGATGACCCACACGATTTGGGTGAAGGCACTTCTGCCCAACCCCAAAACTTCGTTGGCAAGGCATCACAGGCAAAACCTACCGTTGCTTCCTAGCTGTCGAGTTAGCAGATATGCGGTCCCTTCTTGCCCAACAATAACAAATCTTCTCTCAACAGCAAGAGCTTTTCTCTCAGCAACAAGCCTTCTTCGGCCAGAGAATTTATGTGGTAATTGAACGAGTCGACAATTTACAATGCAGTGCTGCCATGACTAGGCAGGTGTTGATCAATATTCAGCGCAACACTTATACGATTCACCTACACCAAAGATTGATAGTGGAGCGCAGCCATGAGTACTTTAATTTTCTGACAGCATATCTTCATGGACCCATGTTCCCCGCACTCAAGCAGGCATTTTGATGTTTTGCAGAGCTCTTCCAAGTAGCCACATGCCCGAACCTCCTTCAGGAAGCCTGCAGTGCTCCTCAATAGATTTTTAGCATTTATTTTTTGCGGCCATTCCTATTGTATTTTATTCCATTCGATTATTTTTCTATGTTTAATTAAAGTTGGCTTTGGATTCTTGTACAGCAAATTTTTTGTATTGCGTATTGTAATTACAATGTATATTTAGTTATTTTCCAATACATAAGTAAACAATTCAGTCCATATGCTGTGCTCTTCTTTATATCCTTTTAATAACTTTGTGATATTCATTAATCTTCTTTTTTGGTTATTCATTGCGCTGCCATGATGTATAATATGCATAATTAGGAACATAACCTATCATTATGTAATTTCTAACATTGGTTAATTCATGGCTTATGCATTACTTTACCATTTTATCCTTCAAAATTTCTGCTCAAACTTATTTTTTGAAATTTTGTCTAAGTGTTTTTCTATCTGTCCCAAACAAGCTAATGAGACTTACGCATTCTAAATTGGGGTGGGGAAGTATGAGCAGATGAGATCAAAGATAATGCAGTCATTAAGAAAAATGCGCTCATTAATTAAAAATTATATATATATTATTATATATATATATATATATTTAATTTTCATATAAACTCCAATGTCAGCTATAAATGCAATTTGATGAATGTTCCTATCTTAGGCATACACATAGCGATATATGATGATATGTGATGCTACTTCTAGATATGTGTTATTAACGAATGTTCTTATATATATATATATATATTTATACTAATAAATTTTCATATAAACTCCAATGTCAGCTATAAACGCAATTTGATGAATGTTTTTATCTTAATGTCAGCTATAAATGCAATTTGATGAATGTTTTTATCTTAGGCATAACGCATAGATATGATGATATGTGATGCTACTTTTAGATATGCGTTATTAACGAATGTTCTTGAAGTATACTGTGCATTGTCACAAGTTTTCTTGCATTGAAACCAAGTATAATTTCACCACAAGTTTCTCAGTGTGATCCGAGGTCAAACACGGGGACTATTTTAGGTTATTGCGTTATGTTTGTGATACATGCGACCAGGGGTTTTTCAATTTATAAAAGAATTTGTGTACAAGAAATTAAACATGAGATAAAGTAAAATAAAGTGGTAAAAATACGATAATAACATAAATTGCGTTAAAGTAAATTGCATTAAAGTAAATCTAAGCTAAGATGATACAGGATACAGGATACAGGTTTCATGGTACAAGATACTGAGGTCAAGGCTGGCTGTGAAGATTATGCAAAGATCATGTAATGCAGTGACAAGTCTTATGTACGAAGCAGAAATAGAAAAGATAATTAATACAGACATCGCAAGTTTCTTAATTACGTTAGAGATATAAGTACAGTTCCACTTTTCCCTCGGTGTACACCTCTCGGTGATCAACCACGTTCCTACATCTCTGTGGTGAATCATGGATGAACGTAATGAATGCAAGGTTGCTTCCATCTCTGGAAGTACTACTCACTTTAGTGAATACATTCTTTTAACCTTCTCTCGATAGATCTGAAGGACATCTTCACTTCTGATCTCGTAGGTGAAGATGTCGTCTAACATGCCTTAGCTAAACGTATTTATCGCTTTATCACAGATTAAGTTACTCGTTTAATCCATATTAATTACCAAGGTATTAAGAAAACTTCATGGAGAAATCAATAAACGGAGGAACAGAAATAGACAGAGAAGTGGAAATAGAAACGATCGAGACATTCAATAAAACTATTTAGTGTCTGATACATGATTTGTGAATGAAGAGATTAAGAAGATGAAATACACTTGATGAAATAGAGTTAGAAAAAAATACAAATAAACGCCAATGTCTTAACGCCGATTTGGATGGAGATTTTCTTGTCAGTGTGGATGGATCGTGCGGAAGGATGAGCTTCCCTCTCAGGCTTGCTCAACCGGTAGCAGGGACCTAAGCATAGAGCTTCACGGTGGGGATCTAGCAGAATCGCACTGAGACTCACCTCTCGGCCTTGTCTCTTCTCTTCCCAGATTTCTTTCGATCAGTACTCAGCTCAGCCTCTCTCTCAATAATCCAACAGCAATTAGCCCTCGTAACAATTATACCCGTATTAAGTATATCTTCTCTGAATTCTATGAGGGTATTTATAGGTGAAAAGCTTTGACTCTTGGCTTGTGGACCCCATTTCTTGTTATGGAAATTCCGAAGATGGAGGAATAAATATTCTTTCTATTATGAAATCGGACCGTCAAATCTGCACAATGGTTAGTTGTACACATGTCGCAATCCTCCGCCTTTGCGTTGCTCAGTTGCATCTTTCGATCGGTTACTCACATGCGGTATTGATTTTATTACCGCATGTAGTTAAAATTCAGCTCGGGATCGACTGTCACATCGTGCCGCCATTGCATTAATCGTCTCTTCATTGTTTATTGACGGGTGCAATGTAACAGAGATGCGTTGTTCAGTTTCTTGTTGAGCCATGATCGCAAGCGGTGACTTGGTTTCCTACAAAACAGAGTAAAATTATCCTCTTCTACCATCTTGACAATGTTAGTGGGTGTAATTGCGATAATTTATAATTATTGTATTTCTGAGCTAATTTTCATATAATCAACACATATTCCTTCTCTTTTGGCTGCAATATCTAGATAAGGAAGCATAAATAACTTGTAGTTCTAGAAGTTATCACACCCCCAAATTTAGATATATGCTTGTCCTCAAGCATATCTTCTACTAAGACAATAATGCTAAATTCCTCTCCTATATTTTTGCGTCGATTGCCTGCTCCAAATGTTACACTCAGGCACATTTCTTAACAACGCAATTTCCTTCTATCCTTGCTAATTATGAACAGAGTCCTACTTTATTCTTCTATATAACAAAATTCTGCTCAAAGATGCTTTTCTAGTTTTGGAAATAGAATGTTTATCTCTTCTTTGTCAAAACAATTTAATATGTCTATATGCTGTGGTCAAACTTTGCGTTATGTATTAAAGACTGTTCGTCATGGTTACACTCTTCGTTTTGGTTTGTTCCCACGCGTGTCATGCGAACATCCAACTATAGTTATGTGCCAATTTCAACTTCAACTCATGATATACAGAGGAGTTGTCTCTTACACTCCTTTATTTTCTCTTTTATTGCGTTGTTCTTGGAAACCCACCTTCATTTTGGCTTGCTCCTACGGGTGTCATACGAACATCCAACTACGAGCAGGCTCCTTTCATAACTAAACTCTTATCAGGTTGGGAACATTTTTTAGGTTTTCCCTTGTGCTGACATTGGAGTTTGGCATAATTTTTTTTTTAATGAAAATGAACAACATTTTCTTAAAGATCGCATATTCTTCATCTTATCTGCTCAGACTTTCCCCACCCCTAAATTTAAAGATAAGCAAGGTTCTCATTGCGTTGTTTAGATAGACTAGACAAACACTTAGAGAAAAAATTTCAAAAAGAAGGTTTGACCAGAACTTTGAAAGATAAAAGGTAAAGTACTGCTAAACTAAGAATTAACTAAGTGTTGGTCAGAATTTACAAAGTATGGGAAATGTTTCTATGTATACACATATATTACATCATGGCAGCACAATGAATAACACAAAAGTAAAAGATCAGAACATCGCAAATATTGACAAAAAATGATAAAGAAAAAGGCACAAGCAGAAAGGAGTGAATATGTACTCAATTGTATTGAATATTAACAAAGTATATAATGAATTAAAAATTAATGCAATACAAAAATTTCTGCCTATACAAAGAATCAAAGAATTTCATTAACTTTTTAAATTTGATTCAGATGGGTGCATGCTAAAATTTGACACCCCGCTTCTAATAATGCAAATACATTTTTGCTGAGGACGGGCAACAACGCATGCACCCCGCAACACACCCCCTAACTAACACATTTCTGGAGGATACCTCAACATAGTGCATTTAGCTAAGGACGGGCAAAGGACACATACGCGTGCAACACACTTCTTCAAACAACAAGGAGTTGGGTTAAACTAAAAATTGCAAAACTTTGCTTTCTTTTTCTATTGAAAGACAAAAATGTGGATTTTCAGTCACAAAAGCAAAAAATCAGGACAAATGGGAACCGTTAACTTTAACTATTGACGATCAATTCCTTTTTCAAATCCTGTGGAAACCTTCAGAAATCCTTTTTTGTTCTTTCATTCCATACCGGGCCAGACCGGA
This sequence comes from Benincasa hispida, assembly GCF_009727055.1. NCBI lineage: Eukaryota > Viridiplantae > Streptophyta > Magnoliopsida > Cucurbitales > Cucurbitaceae > Benincasa > Benincasa hispida. The sequence continues at coordinate 37,490,911 of NC_052352.1, forward strand.
ATAGGGCTAGGTTATTCCACTGTTAAAAAAATTTGCTTCGCAAGTAAATTGCAAATTTTGATTTGAGTGCTCCTTTATTTAACCAACCACAATTATCATATAATTGTTTAATTATAAACAAATATAATAACTAATTTATCATATTATATTTATAACCTATAGTTTTAATATCACATCATATGTAATATTTAAACCATATTTCTTTTCTCCTTTAATTAATATAAATCATATTTATATCAAATTCCTCCAATTAATATATCTCATACATCATATCAATTATATAACATATAATTGAACCAATTTAATTATATCATATATAATCAAATTCTCTCTTGTTAATTTGAACACTTTAAACTAACCTAAAAACTGATTCTCAACTTGAATCCATTGAGTTACCAAGGGGACCTTATGGACCTATAGCTTGAAGCTCCAACGGTACATGAATAACTGATTAAACTCTTTAATCATGAAATCCACTATCCGTTAACTGACGGACACTCCACTAAAGACTGACAGCTACACTCTTCTCACTACATATATATTTCTGTGTCCATTGGATATAACCAATCAACAGTACGATGACCCTTCACAGATCGCTCGTAAGCACAATTGGGCCAATTTAGCTCCTTAAGTACCACTGATTCCTCTAATGAACAATGCAGCATAGTCCTACTATGAGTGAACACCTCTTGAGCCATGAGAAAGTGTGTGACACCACATCGTTCAAGCCCTGGAATCAAAATAAGAGGATCGAACCATTACTTCTGACCCTTTTTCAAATTTGATAAATGTTGGTTGATCGTATATTTCATTATAGTTCTATGATTCAGAGTATCATATTCTATTTGATCCCTTTTGTAATGGACGCAAGGTGTCTCTTGTTAACTCACAATGTACCCATCATCGCATTACATACTAATTTCTCTTCTTTTTATGTCATAAAAACGCAAGCCGAAAAGACTTTGCGGTGTCTAATGTTTCACAAAAATTACAGAATGGCGCCACTAATGTATACAAACTAAAAGAATTAAGCATGACATGAAAAATTAAATTGAAGAGGATTACCGAAAACATCAAATGCTACTTCTAAAAAGCAGTAAATAACATGATTTAGAAAGCAGTAAAAGAAAACTGTAAAGAAAGAAAGTAAACATAGATAGGGATGCTGATTGAAAGAAGTTCTCAGAATTACTGCAATCACTTCCCCCGCAAGCGGTTCAATCCTGCTTGCCCAAGTCAACGGTGTCCATGCGTCGCTCGAAGTCACCTCCGTAGTACGGCTTAATCCGTTGACCATTGACTTTAAACGCGTTGTTCCCGTTTAAAGTTGTTAGTTCCACTGCTCCGTGAGGAAAGATAGTCTTGATTTTGAACGGTCCCGACTAGAGAAATTTCAACTTTCCTGGGAACAATCGCAAACGAGCATTAAATAGTAATACCTATTGACCTTCGGTGAATGTCCGATCATTTATACGGCCATCATGCCATTTCTTAGTTTTCTCCTTATAGATCTTGGCATTTTTATAGACATCCCTTCGCCATTCGACCAACTGATTCAATTGTAGCTTTCGAACTTTCCCCGCACTTGCTAAATCAAACTGCAGCTTCTTGCATGCCCACATCGCCTTATGTTCCAACTCGAGTGGCAGATGACTAGTCTTTCCAAAGACCAGGGCATACGGAGACATGCCAATTGGTGTTTTATAGGCAGTTCTGTATGCCCACAGTGCTTCATCAAGCTTGGGTGACCAATCCTTCCTGGAAGTATTGACTACCTTCTTCAAGATAGTTTTAATCTCTTGATTAGAAATCTCTGCCTGCCCATTAGTCTGTGGGTGATAAGCAGTCGCAACTCGATGGCTGACTTTAAATTTAGTCAACAGGTTAGCAATTATGTGGTTAATAAAATGAGAGCCCTCATTGTTGATCAAGGCCCGTGGCGTCCCATATCGAGCAAAAATATTCTTCTTAAGAAACTTTGCCACTGTGGTCGCATCATTCTTGGCACATGCGATACCCTCAACCCATTTTGATACGTAATCAACCGCAACCAAGATATAGTGATGACCTTCTGATGGTGGAAACGAGCCCATGAAGTCAATTCCCCAAACATCAAATAATTCCACTTCTAAGATTGATGTCAATGGAATTTCATTTCTCTAGGAATATATTCCCTGTTCTCTGACATCTGTAGCATTGCACAACGTGGGCTTGGGCATCCTAGAACAGTGTTGGCCAGAAATAGGCACACTGTAGGACCTTTGCGGTAGTCTGCTACCCCCCAAAGTGTCCTCCATATGGAAACTCATTACAAAGCTCTAGGATGTGTTTGACTTCGTGCTCAAGAATGCATCGACGTAATATATGATTAGGACAAAGTCGATATAGGAATCGGTCGTCCCAGAAACAAAATTTGACATCATGTCTTAGCTTTTTCTTCTGCTGGTAAGTATAGTCCTCTGGTATTTGACCACAAACAATGAAATTCACGATGTCTGCATACCAGGAAACATTAATGCCTACTGCCATCAGCAGCTCATCGGGGAATCTTTCTTCAATATGTTTTCCATTACCTTGAACCTCGTAATTCTCCAATCTTGATAAATGATCCGTGTCTTGGTTCTCGGTGCCCTTCCAGTCTTTGATCTCTAGATCAAACTCTTGCAGTAGCAACACCCATCGTATAAGCCTTGGTTTTGCATCCTTCTTTGCCATCAAGTATTTGATCGCAGAGTGATCCGTATACACCACAACGTTTGTTCCGATTAAGTATTGTCAGAATTTCTTCATTGCAAATACCACTGCGAGCATTTCCTTCTCTGTGGTTGTATAGTTCTCCTGCGCATCATTCAACGTTTTACTCGCATAATAAATAGAATGCAATATCTTGTCCTTACGCTGACTTAACATTGCGCCCACAACATATCCACTCGCATCACACATCAACGCAAATGGTTGCGTTCAGTCTGGCGCAACCAGAATGGGTGCAGTGATGAGCGCATCTTTCAATGTGTTGAATGCTTTGGTACATGCATCATCAAAATTATATTCTCGGCCAGCTTCAAGGAGCACACTTAGGGGCCTTGCGATCTGGGAGAAGTTGTGAATAAATCTTCTATAAAACCCAGCATGTTCCAGAAAGCTCCTAAGTGTTTTCACGTTCACTGGTGGGGGTAATTTGGAAATTGCGTCAATTTTTTTCTGATCAACTTCCAATCTTCTTTAGAGATTTTGTGACCTAGAACTATTCCTTCTTCCACCATAAAGTGGCATTTTTCCCAGTTCAAAACAAGATTTGTTGCCACGCATCTCTTCAAGACATTTTCAAGGTTAGATAGATAGGAGTCATAATTATTGCCGAAGACTGAAAAATCGTCCATGAATACCTCGACTAACTTCTCCAAGTAATCTGAGAATATTGTCATCATGCATCATTGGAAAGTGCCTGGCGCATTGCAGAGCACAAATGGCATGCATCGAAATGCAAATGTACCAAATGGGCATGTGAATGTTGTCTTATCCTGATCTTCCGGCGCAATTGCTATTTGATTGTACCCTAAATAGCCATCAAGAAAACAGAAAAATCCATTCCCCACAAGTTTGTCTAGCATCTGATCAATGAACGGGAGTTGAAAATGGTCCTTTTTAGTGGCCAAGTTTAACTTGCGCTAATCCATGCAAATTCTCCACCTCGTAGCCGTTCTTGTGGGAATTAATTCATTCCTATCATTAGTGACAACTGTCATCCCCTCTTTCTTTGGAACACATGCGTCTAGCCGGTTCACTATTTCCTTCTTTATGACCTCCCTCATAGTCGGGTTCAAGCGACATTGCCTTTCTACCGATCCTGTCTTTCCTTCTTCCAGACGAATCTTGTGCATACAATATGAGGGGTTGATTCCTCGAATGTCCACCAAAGTCCATCCTAAGGCCTTTACGTTATTTCTTAGGATCTGTATGAGCGCAACTTCTTCCTCCTTACTCAGTGATATGGAAATGATAACTGGTAATGTGTTGTTACTTTCTAAGTAAGCATACTTAAGGTGCACGGGCAACGGCTTTAACTCTAGCACAAGTGGCTTTTCCAAAGATGGCTTAATGCGTTGTGATGTCCGTTCAGATAACTTGAACGGTTCAAAATTTGATTTCACGAGAATCGCAGCGCAGTCCTCCTCCAATATTGCGCCAATTCCAAGATCTTCTTCCTCCAACACCTTCAGGGGATTGTGCCAACATTCTTCCCACAGTCTCTCGTTTAATCCATATTAATTGCCACGGTACTAAGAAAACTTCATGGAGAAATCGATAAACGGAGGAACAAAAATAGACAGAGAAGTGGAAATGGAAATGATCGAGACATTCAATAAAACTATTTAGTGTCTGATACATGATTTGTGAATGAAGAGATTAAGAAGATGAAATACACTTGATGAAATAGAGTTAGAAACAAATACAAATAAGTGTCAACGTCTTAGCACCGATCTAGATGCATATTTACTTGTTGGTGTAGATGGATCGTGTGGAAGGATGAGCTTCCCTCTCAGGCTTGCTCAACCGATAGCAGAGACCTAAGCACAGGGCTTCACCGTGGGGATTTGGCAGAATCGCACTGAGACTCACCTCTCGATCTTGTCTCTTCTCTTCCTGGATTTTTTCCAATCAGTACTCAGCTCAGCCTCTCTCTCAATAATCCAGCAACAATTAGCCCTCGTATCAGTTATACCCATATCAAGTATATCTTCTCTGAATTCTATGAGGGTATTTATAGGTGAAAAGCTTTGACTCTTGGCTTGTGGACCCCACTTCTTGTTATGGAAATTCCCAAGATGGAGGAATAAATATTCTTTCTATTATGCAATCAGACCGTCGAATCTGCACAATGGTTAGTTGTACACATGTCGCAATCCTCTGCCTTTGCGTTGCTCAGCTGCATCTTTCGATCGGTTTCTCGCATGCGGTGTTATTTCTACTATCGCATGCGGTTGAAATTCAGCTCGAGATCGACTGTCGCATTGCGCCGTCATTGCATTAATCGTCTCTTCATTGTTGATTGACGGGCGCAATGTAACAGAGATTCGTTGTTCAGTTTCTCGTTGAGCCTTGATCGCAAGCGGTGACTTTGTTTCCTGCAAAATAGAGTAAAAATATCCTCTTCTACCATCATGACGATGTTAGTGGGTGTAATTGCGATAATTCATAATTATTGTATTTCTAAGCCAATTTTCATACAATCAACGCATATTTCTTATCTTTTGGCCGCAATATCTAGATAAGGCTGCATAAATAACTTGTACTTCTGCAAGTTATCATCAGCGCAAGGGAAACCTAAAAAACAATCCCAACTTGATAAGAGTTAAGTTGTGAAAGGAGCCTGCTCGTAGTGGGATGTTCGCATGACACCCGTGGGAGCAAGCCAAAACGAAGGTGGGTTTTCAAGATCAACACAATATGAAAAGAGAAAATGCGAAAGAAAAATAAAAGAATACAAGAGACAACTCCTCTAAAATTCATGAGTTAAAGTTGAGATTGGCACACAACTGAAGTTGGATGTTCGCATGATACCCGTGGGAACAAACCAAAATGAAGGGTGTAACCATGATCAACAGTCTTTAATAAATGACGCAAAGTTTGACCACCACATCCAAACGCATCAAGTTGTTTTGACAAGAAGAGGTAAACATTCTTTTTAAAACTAGAAAAATATTTATTGAGCAGAAATTTGTAGTATAGAAGAATAAAGTAGGGTTTTGTTAGGAATTTTCAAGAATAGAAAGAAAATTGCGGTGTTAAGTAATGTGCCTAGGTGGAGCATTCAGAGCAACCAATCGACACAAAATTTAGGATAGGAATTGAGCATTATTGCCTTAGTAGAAGATATGCTTGAGGACAATGATATATCTAAATTTGGGGGTGTGATAACTTGTAGAAATACAAGTTATTTATACTGCTTTATTTAGATATTGTGGCCAAAAGAAAGAAAATTTACGACAATTGTAGAGAAATTAGCTAAGAAATGCACACCCACTGACACCATCGCAATGGTAGAAAAGAATATTTCAAGTCTGTTTTGTAGAAAATCAAGTCACCACATGCGTTCATGGCTCAAGAGAAAAAGATCAACGCATCTACGTCACATTGCGCTAATCATTCAGAAATGAATAGACGATCAACGCAATGATGGCGCATGTGACAATCAATCAAGAGCTAAGCGATCAACACAACTTCAACCGCATACAGTAATAAAAAACAACACCGCATGTGGGCAAACGATCGAAGATGCAAAAGAGCAACACAATTGCGTAGGATCCTGACTCGTATACAGGTGATCGTTGTGCATTTCTGACGGGATTGATTGTGTAATAGAAGGAATATTCACTCCACCATTTTCGAAATTGCCATAACAATAAAGTGGGGTCATACTGCAGAGAGTCAAAGCTGAGCCTATAAACAGCCTTTGAAATTCTATGAGAAAATATACTTGATACGGGCATATTTTGATATTTGTATATTGAGAGAAAGACTGGTCTGAAGAGCTTGATCGGAGAAGATCTGGGAAGATTTAAGAGACAAGGCCGAGAGGTGAGTCTCAGGGAAAATCCTTTCTATCCCCGCCGTGGAAGCTCCTGTCTCTTATACACATCTAGATGTGTATAAGAGACAGGCCGAGAGGTGAGTCTCAGGGCAAATCCTTTCAATCCCCGTCGTGAAACTCTGTACCAAGGTCACTCCTATCCTGTCTCTTATACACATCTAGATGTGTATAAGAGACAGGGCATATTTTGATATTTGTATATTGAGAGAGAGACTAGTCTGAAGAGCCTGATCGGAGAAGATCTGGGAAGATTTAAGAGACAAGGCCGAGAGGTGAGTCTCAGGACAAATCCTTTCAATCCCCGTCATTGAAGCTTTATACCTGTCTCTTATACACATCTAGATGTGTATAAGAGACAGGTCCTGATCGGAGAAGATCTGGGAAGATTTAAGAGACAAGGCCGAGAGGTGAGTCTCAGGGAAAATCCTTTCTATCCCCCTCGTGGAAGCTCTGTACCAAGGTCACTTCTACCGGACGAACAAGCCTGAGAGGGAAGCTCTTCCTTCCATCCACTCCATTCGCCAGCAAGAAAATCCACCGTCCAGATCATGTCAAGACGTTGGCACCCTTCTGTATTTGTTTCTATCTCTTATCATCAATTGTATCCATCTTCTTAATCTCTATCATTCACACGATGTATCAGACGCTAAATATTAGTATTGAATGTCGTGATCATTTTCATCTCCATCTTTCTGTTTATTTTCGTTCATCCATTAATCGCTTTCTCCATGATGTTTTCTTAATCCTTTGGTAATTAGCATGAATTAAACAAGTAAATTAATCTATGCTAAAGAAATAAATATGTTTAGCTAAAGCATGCTAGACGACATCTTCACCTATGAGAGCAGAAGTGAAGATGCCATTCTGCCTGTCGAGAGAAGGTTCGAAGAATGCGTTAATTAAAGTGAGAAGTACTTCCAGAGATGGAAGTAACCTTGTGTTCATTACGTTCATCCCTGTTTCACCACAGATATGTGGGAACACGGTCGATCACCGAGAGGTGTATGCTAAGGGAAAGCGGAACCGTAGTTAAATCTTTGACACAATTAATGAACTTGCGATGTTTATATTATTTACCCTTTCTATCTCTGTTTCATACATAAAGACTTGCCACCATATAACACGACCCTTTGTATAATCTTCACAGTCAGTCTCAATCTTAGTATCATATCAGTATCCTGTATCTTGTATCATATTAGTTTAAGTTTACTTTTATCGCACTTTATTTTGTTACCGCAACTTTACTTTACTGCATATTTTACTTTTTCGCAATTTTAAATACCTGTATAAACCAATCTTTTATTAATTGAAAAACCCCTGGTCGCATATATCACGAACGTAACACATTAACTACGCAATCCCTGTGTTCGACCTCGGATCACTCCGAGAAACNCGTAACACATTAACTACGCAATCCCTGTGTTCGACCTCGGATCACTCCGAGAAACTTGCGGTGGAATTATACTTGGTTTCAACGCAAGGAAACTTGTCACAACGCATAGCATACTACAAGCATTTCATTAATATGCATACATCTAGAAGTAGTATCGCAAGTTTGTGGACTTGTATCATGCATCATATATCGTAGTGCATGTGCTTAAAATAGAAGCATCACATTTTATGTCAACAAGTTTATGGCACCGTTGCTGGGGACATGAGCTTGTAGCACATTATCTATCATCACAGTGCATGCATAACAAGGAATCTAATTTTATGTCAACAATAAGTCGACCACATAATATCAAACCTATCTCTAGGGTGCATGCGATGCATGTTAGCAAATAAAGCTTATCTCTAAATCCCTATCTCCTGCTGATGCAAATCTAATCTTGCTCTCTCGAGTCTAGATTCTAACCTAGCTCTCTCAAGTCTTAGGTTCTTTCTTTAGACTCTCTCTCGAGTAGCTCTAAAGGGGTGTTGGGCGTAGCATAAGACAAGATAACCGCATGCGATGAAGATCCTTGGTCATGTTAGCTTAGTTCTTCTCAACCCATTCGATAAAGTTAGCTACTCATGCGTGCTTTTAAGAGAGTGAACAGATGTAGAATAGCAAGTTCCGTTTTATAGATAAAGGGTTGAAATACAAAATAACAATGCAAGTTGAGAATAAAGAGCCTGGTAGCAAGCTCTTGCTTCCCAAGGCTTTTATATTGTCTTTTCTACTATGTTCAAAAGATAGTCTGAAAGAGTCGACCCTCTCTCTCCTTTTCACGCCTCTGGGTTCTCTCTCGAGCTGACCAGAGTGATCTTCCGGCATCACTTCTCTTCTCTCGCTCCACCTTCTAAATAAAAAGGAAAACAATGAACAAGGCATCTAAGGGAAAATTCTCTAACTATCCGAACTTCTTAATTGAAGGTTGCCTTCAGTATTTATAGAGCTATGGGGTGAAAGGCTGCTTCTCTCTTATGATTACACTGATGGGATAACATTAATTCTCTGTCTGATGTGCCGAATATTTGTCACCAAAAAGTTGAGTGTACTTGCTATAGTAGTTCGTTAACGGCTTGTCAACTTAATTCGGAATCGATCGTCATCAACTTTCTGTCCCATCGTGATTTATTATGCTTTTCACCCGGATGCACCCACCAAGTTGCGACAGCTCTATGCGGCAATCCTTCTAAGCAGATATTTGCAAGCACAAATCACTGAAAAGCCTTGCGGTAACGTTGCGCTTGACCGTTGCTTTCTTGTGATCGCATTTTACACTTTGCATCTACGTATATTCTGCACAAAAATACAATAGTTAACTGTTTTTATGCGATGAACGCATGCGACCGCAATGTTATAAACTTTATGTTTTTTGGACGTAATCTTATATATTTTATCAACACAAACCTGCATTGTTTAATAACTTAGCACTGTAATAACGTGCATTTCTACCCGTTATCAGTTTCCTACCTGTACTAGCTACAGACTTACTAGTATGGCATATCCCAAATCTACCAACCGAAATAGCAGGTTGTCTCGATCTCTATTGGTTTGTGGTTCCCTGATCTCTCAAGTTTGTCTATTCAGAATAACGAGTTCTGAAACTCTTACCTCTTGACTCTCCTAGAATTCTCCACTGTTCCTCCTTTTCTTTCTATAACTGCTCCTCATTAGCTAAGCTTCTCTTAGCCCTGATAGTTGTCTCAACTAACTAGGTAAAATTCGTCCAGTTAGTTGTGGATGTGATTGAAGTGCAGATTTCCTTCCTCAAACCATTCTTAAATCATCTGCATTTGTCTTTCTCTTCTGCAATGATTGGAAGGGCATACTGAGACAGCTCAGTAAACTTCTACTTGTATTCAGCGACCGTCATCGATCCCTGAACCAACTTGAGGAACTCAACTCTTTTGAATTATCTGGATGAATTGGGGTAATACTTGTCCTTGAAGGCTTTTCTAAACTCACCCAAGTCAGGGCTTCAGATCTATTCCTTCTAGTATCTACAACCTTCCACCATTTTTCAGCTCCTTTCTAAAGTAAGAACACTGCTAACCCGACCTTTCGGTCTTTAGGACAACGCATCACATTAAAAAACTTCTCTATCAAGTCAAGCCAGACCTCAACTTCTGCTGGATCTGTTGCACTTTCAAACGTCGTTGCTATTGAGGTTGATGCCCTAAATCTCGTAGGGTCCTATAGTTTATAAACCTTGTATGAACAAACATTTATATGATTAATAATATATGACATTTTATTCACTTGGTCTATAAAATATATGATATTTTAGTTGCATTAACCAGAAATAAATAAACTAACATCCAAAATTATCATTGTAACTTAACATGTATGTGGAGACATACAAGTGGATCATGTTTAAGTGAGAACCTAAATGGTCTGTAGTATATGGATAAGGCTGAGTACCTTATCCTGGTGACACTATGAGTATGACCCATTTTGTAGGTGTTACAAATGTTGTAAAGTGCTACAAATGATCTGATCTTGATCATTCATGTATTTAAACATGAGAGCGAGGATATTCTATACAAAAGAGTTTGTATAAGACTAGACCACAAAATGTTTAGTCTCGTTATATAACGTTGTTCATAATATAGATTTTCATTTCACTAGGATGAACCTAGGTAACATGACCTTAATCCTAAGTGAGTTGTGAACTTCTACCTTGAGGGCGGTCCTTTGATTTATATGGGTGAGAGTGGCCAGATCTCCAACTCAACAAGCCTACCATTTTGGGAATTCGTCTGATTAGGGAATTGAGAACTCAGCTACACAAGATGGAATTCACTCCTTCCCCGAAACAGGGGTAAGTAGATAAATTTTTCCCTTAAGTGTTGATTTCGGGTCTTGAACAATGTGGCGCCACACCCTCTCTTGGCCCGAGAGAGATTTAGTCATAGTAGGACTATAATCTATTGTTCATTAGAGGGATCGGTGGTACTTAAGTAGTTAGATGTAACTACAGGGGCAAACGATAATTTGGCCCAGTTGTATATACGAGCAATTTGTGAAAGGTCATCGTACTGTTGATTGTTTATATCCAATGGACACAGAAATATATCTCTAGTGTGAAGAGTGCACCTATTGGTCTTTAGTGGAGTGCCCGAAAGTTAACGGATGGTGGATAATGTGATTAAAGAGTTTAATCAGTTATTCACGTATTGTTAGAACTTCAAGCTACAGGTCCATAAGGTCCCCTTGGTAGTTCAAAGGATTTAAGTTGAGAATCAGTTTTTGTGTTAATTTGAAATGGTCAAATTAATAAGATGGAATTTAATTATATATGATATAATTAAATTAATTCAATAATATATGATATAATTGACATGATGTATTTCATACATTATTGTTTAATTGGAGGAATAAATATTTGAATATGATACAAATATATTTTCAATGAATAAGATCTATAGTTGTCAAATTTAATATAAATATGATTTGTATTAGATGCTTGATAACTTATAGAAATACAAGTTATTTATACTGATTTATTTAGATATTGCGGCCAAAAGAAAGGAAAGTTGCATCAATTGTATGGGAATTAGCTAAGAAATGCAAGAATTATAAATTGTTACCATTACACCCACTGACACCATTGCGATGGTAGAAAAGAATATTTCAAGTCTGTTTTGCAGGAAATCAAGTCACCGCATGCTTTCATGGCTCAAGAGAAAAAGAACAACGCATCTACGTCCCATTGCGCCAATCATTCAGAAATGAATAGACAATCAATGCAATGATGGCGCATGCGACAATCGATCGAGAGTTAAACGATTAATGCAACTTTAACCGCATGCGGTAATAAAAAACAACACTACATGCGGGCAAACGATCGAAGATGCAAAAGAGCAATGCAATTGCAGAGGTTCCAGACACATGTATACCTGACTGTTGTGCATTTATGACGGGATTGATTGCGTAATAAAAGAAATATTCACTCCACCATTTTCGGAATTGCCATAACAATAAAATGGGATCCACAAGTCAGAGAGTCAAAGCTGAGCCTATAAATAGCCTCTGGAATTCTATTGGAAAATATACTTGATACGGGCATATTGTGATATTTGTATATTGAGAGAGAAACTGGTCTGAAGAGCCTGATCGGAGAAGATCCGGGAAGATTTAAGAGACAAAGCTGAGAGGTGAGTCTCAGGGCAAATCCTTTCAATCCCCGCCGTTGAAGCTTGGTACCAAGGTCACTTCTACCGGACGAGCAAGCCTAAGAGGGAAGCTCTTCTCTACATTAACTCCATCCACCGGTAAGCACATCCACTGTTCAGATCTGTGTCAAGACGTTGGCACTTTTCTGTATTTGTTTCTATCTTTTCTATCATCAATTGTATTCATCTTCTTAGTCTATCACTCGCACCATGTATCAGACGCTAAATATTAGTATTGAATGTCATGATCATTTTCATCTCCATCTTTTTGTCTATTTCCATTCCTTCATTAATCGCTTTTTCCATGATGTTCTCTCAATCCCTTAGTAATTGGCATGAATCTAACAAGTAAATTAATCTCTACTAAAGAAATGAATATGTTTACCTAAAGCATGCTAGACGACATCTTCATCTATGAGAGCAAAAGTGAAGATGCTGATAACTTGTAGAAATACAAGTTATTTATTCTACCTTATCTAGATATTATGGCTAAAAGGAGAAGGAATATGCGTCGATTGTATGAAAAGTAGCTCATAAATACAATAATTATGAATTATCACAATTACACCCACTAACATTGTCAAAATGGTAGAAGAAGATATTTTTACTCTGTTTTACAGGAAACCAAGTCACCGCTTGTGATCAAGGCTCAACGAGAAACTGAACAACGAATCTCTGTTACATTGTGCCCGTCAATCAACAATAAGGATCCGATTAACACAATGACGACGCAATGCGATAGTCGATCCCGAGCTGGATTTCAACTGCATGCGGTAATAAAAACAACACCACATGTGAGCAACCGATCGAGCAACCAAGTAATGCAAACGCAGAGGATTGTGACACGTGTACAACTAACTGTTGTGCAGATTTGATGGTCTGATTGCATAATAGAAGGAATATTTTCCTCCATCTTTGGAATTTCCATAATAAGAAGTGGGGTCCACAAGCCAAGAGTCAAAGCTTTTCACTTATAAATACCCCCATAGAATTAAGAGAAAATATACTTGATATGGGTATAATTGATACGAGGGTTACTGGTTGCTGGATTATTGCCAGATCCCCGCCGTGAAGCTCTGTGTTTAGATCCCTACTACCAGTTGAGCAAGCCTGAGAGGGAAGCTCATCCATCATTCATTTCATCCACACCAACAAAAAAATCTCCATCCAGATGGGTGCTAACACGTTGGCACTTGTTTGTATTTGTTTCTAACTCTATTTCATCAAGTTTATTTCATCTTCTTAATTTCTTCATTCACAAATCATGTATTAGATGCTTAATAGTTTTATTGAATGTCTCGATCACTTTCACTTCCACTTTTCTAACTCTATTTCATCAAGTTTATTTCATCTTCTTAATATCATCAAGTTTGTATTTGTTTCTAACTCTATTTCTCCATGAAGTTTTCTTAATATCTTGGTAATCAATATGGATTAAACGAGTAACTTAATCTATGCTAAAGAGATAAATGTGTTTAGCTAAGACATGCTAGACGGCATCTTCACCTTTGAGAGTAGAAGTGAAGATGTCATTCTGATCTATCGAAAGAAGGTTAGAAGAATGCATTAACTAAAGCAAGTAGTACTTCCAGAGATGGAAGCAACCTTGTGTTCATTACGTTCATCCCTGATTCAACACAAAGATGTTGGAACGTGGCCGATCACCGAGAGGTGTACGTCAAGGGAAAAGCGGAACAGTACTTATATCTTTAACACAATTAAGGAACTTGCGCTATTTATATTAGTTATCTTTTTTGCTTTTCCTTCGTACATAAGATTTGTCACCGCATTACACGATCTTTGCATAATCTTCACAGCCAGCCTTGACCTCAATATTTTGTATCATGAAACTTGTATCTTGTATCATCTTAGCTTATATTTACTTTATCGCAATTTACTTTAATGCAATTTATGTATTATCGCATTTTTACCGCTTTCTTTACTTCATCGCATGTTTAATTACTTGTACACAAAATCGTTATTAATTTGAAAAATACATGGTCGCATATATCACAAGCACAACGTAATAACCTAAAACAGTCCCTGTGTTCGACCTTGGATCACACTGAGAAACTTACGGTGAAATTATACTTGGTTTCAACGCAAGGAAACTTGTGACAACATACAGCATACTTCAAGAACATTTGTTAGTAACGCATATCTAGAAGTAGTATCACATATCATCATCGCATAAATTTTGCGTGTCAAGTTTATGACGCATAACAAGTTTATGACATGGACTTGAACCTTGCGTGCATCATTGTATAGTTATGTCGTTACAAGTTTATGGCGCCATTGCCGGGGATTGAGTGTGTTCGTGGTATTTGCAGGATAGATCTTGTTGCGCCAACGCTGGGGATTGGTGCTGAACCAGAATTCGAAGCTGACCCTGAGATTGAGCGTACCTTTCACGCACGGGCACATCAGAATCGGATAAGGCGAAAGAAAGCAGCGAGTATGGGAGATAATAAAGACAATGCGGTTCCCCTAGCAAATCAAGTGGCTGTTAGGCCAGCGCAGGATCCTGTGTTCCTGGCTGGTGATCGCAACATCCCCATGAGGAATTATGCGGCACCCAACCTGTATGATTTTTCGCCTGGGATTTCGAGGCCTATTGTCTGTCTCTTATACACATCTAGATGTGTATAAGAGACAGCTGGTAGAGCGATTCATGAAGAAGTTCTTCCCACCAGCCGTCAATGCAAGGCGACGAAAGGATGTTTTGAACTTTGAGCAAATGGAAAATGAGACCCTGAGCACCGCCTGGGTGTGATTTAGAAGATTGGTGAAAAACTGCTCACATATCGAGATACCCGATTGCGTTTTGATGGAGACCTTTTATAACGACCTGAATAGATCGACGCAGGCTGTTGCTGATGCCTCCGTGGCAGGAGGTTTTATGGACAAAACTTATACTGAGGCTAAATTCATCCTTGACCGCATAT
This sequence comes from Benincasa hispida, assembly GCF_009727055.1. NCBI lineage: Eukaryota > Viridiplantae > Streptophyta > Magnoliopsida > Cucurbitales > Cucurbitaceae > Benincasa > Benincasa hispida. Next base: position 37,506,052 of record NC_052352.1, read on the forward strand.
CGCGAAACATGGATGATTGGATTGATGTTGGCTATGGAGGCCGAGGCGCCCAAAGAAGAAAGAATGAAATTGCCATTATCCCTATGAAGACAATGACCACACTAGTCGCTCAGATGGCTGCTGTGACCTCCATCCTTCAATCGATGGTAATCAATCAAGGAGCCATCTCCTAACAATCAATGCAACCCGTTGCGCCGGCTCAAGTGGCCGTAATAAGTTGTGTTAATTGTGGAGGGGCTTATGTAGCAGAAATGTGCCCATCGAATATCCAGCAAGTATGTGCCATCCAGTACAACCCCTTTAGCAACACCTTCAATCCATGTTGGAGGAGCCATCCTAACTTCGGTTGGGGAGGCAATCTAACCAAGCGGGGCCAATCAACCATCAAAGAGGCAGTTGAGGAAATCCTCCTTTTCGCCATAACTCGAACCAAGGGCAACCAAGGCAATCGCATAACCAGCAACACTCATCATCAAACACCTCTGAAAGCTCATTAGAGGCTCTACTGAAACAATACATAGACAAAAATGACGCAGTAATGCAAGTGCAGAGGTCCTCAATTCGAAACTTGGAGATCCAAGTGGGCCAGTTGGCATCTGAGCTAAGAAATAAAGCACCAGGAACGTTGCCCATCAATTCAAAAGCCCCAGGATCTAATGGAAAGGAACAATGTCCCTAGGACATTGAGCAGGCAAGCCGGACCGCCTGCAGGGATGTGGATTGCGCTCATTCGAAGAAATGCATCTTTCGGTCCATATCTCACAACTATGTTTAATGCTTTCTTTAAATTCCTATCTTATTGAATTTCTGAATTTTGTCTCTATTTCTGCATTTAATGTGGATCAAGTTCAAATATATAGCCAAAATTTTCTATAGTATATGAATAAGGTTAGGCGCCTTATTCTAGGGACACTATGGATGCGGCCCACTTTGTAGTTAGTACAAACGATGTGATCCTGAATTGTTCATATAGAGATATGTGAGTGGGGGCATCCTATGCAATGAGTTTACATAAGACTAAACCATGAAATAGTCACTTTTTACGTTCTAAATGCCGTTTTATGTATAAAACTGACTATTTCATTAATTGATGACCTATGTAACTTAATCTTAATCCTGAGCTAACTATGAACTCCTATTCACTCAGAATTATCCTTAGATCTACATAGGTGAGGGCAGCTCAATATCTCTAGCCCAATAATCCTCCCATTTCAGGGGTCAGATCGAATGGACAGCTGGGAACATAGGGTGCAAGACGGAATTCACTCCTACCCATTATAGGGATAGTAGATAGGTTGTTCTCTTTAGTACTGAATCCAGGTCTTGAAAAAGGGGCCCCACCCTCTCCTTGGCCCAAGAGGAATTCGGTTTATAGGTTGGACCTCAAACCAATTGTCCATTAGAGGGTCAATGGAACTTAAGGAACAAGATGTAGTCTTGAGGGTAAAACGGTTTTTATGACCCAGCCGAGATTATGAACAACCTGTGAAGGATTAGCTTACTAATCATGGTTATATCAAATGGGCACAAATATATCTATAGTGAGGGGAGTTCAACTACGGGACTATTGAATGTCATTATCATTTTCATCTCCATCTTTCTGTCTATTTCCGTTCCTCCATTAATCGTTTTCTCCATGATGTTCTCTTAATCCCTTGGTAATTGGCATGAATCTAACAAGTAAATTAATCTGTGCTAAAGAAATGAATATGTTTAGCTAAAGCATGCTAGACAACATCTTCACCTGTGAGAGTAGAAGTGAAGATGTCATTCCTCCTATCGAGAGAAGGTTGGAAGAATGCATTAACTAAAGCGAGAAGTACTTCCAGAGATGGAAGCAACCTTGCGTTCATTACGTTCATTCCTGTTTCACCATAGAGATGTGGGAACACGGTCGATCACTAAAAGGTGTATGCCAAGGGAAAGCGGAACCGTAGTTATGTCTTTAATGCAATTAATAACTTGCGATGTTTATACTAGTTATCTTTTCTATTTTTGTTTCATACATAAAGACTTGCCATCGCATAACATGACCCTTTGTATAATCTTCATAGTCAGTCTCAAACTCAGTATCATATATTAGTATCCTGTATCTTGTATCATAATAGCTTAGGTTTACCTTTATCGCACTTTATTTTATTACTGCAACTTTACTTTACCGCATAATTTTACTTTACTGCAACTTTAAATATTTGTATAAACACAACTTTTATTAATTGAAAAACCCCTGGTGGCATATATCACGAACGTAACGCATTACTAAGAAAATCCTTGTGTTTGACCTCGGATCACTCCGAGAAACTTGTGGTGGAATTATACTTGGTTTCAACGCAAGGAAACTTGTGACAACGCATAGCATACTACAAGCATTCCATTAATAACATATACATCTAGAAGTAGGATCGCATAACGTGTGCATGAGAAACAACATAGCATAAGATTACATTTTACGTTACAAGTTTATGGCAACATGAGCTTGTAGCACATCATCATGCATGCGCATTACTTTCATCAAATTTTGCATGTCAAAGCCATAAAATAGAGAAATAGAATTATGGTTTATATATTGTATATGATGTAATATTAATACTATAGGTTATAAATATAATATGATAAGTTGGTTATCATATTTATTTCTAATTATTAATTATTTGATAATTAAACCTTTTTCCCTTTAACAACTCTTAATGGGAAGTTAATTGGTTTTATGGCAAAAATGGGATAAATGAAAATTTGATTTTTATTATCCTAGAAATCAACATTCACGATTGAAAGTCTTCTACACGATTTCCTTGAGAGACTATACGATCGAGTAAGAAAATCTATGCGATAGACTTGATCGCCTACACGATAGAACAAAACTCTATGCGATAGTGTTCTTCCTCGATCATCTTCCTCCTCCATCCCACAAACTCTCTCTAACCAAAATAGCCAGAGCCCACCACTCCCGAGTTCTCACACCAAGAATACCAAGGTCACCAAGTGGTAGTGTCCTCCTTTGGATCGAGTTTGGTTGTTGCTTGTTCGAGGAGAGTTCATGACTTGTTCGACGTGTTCGTGAACGAGTTAGATCGAGCGATTTACTTGAAGAAGAGTTCTTCAAAGGTATAATGTTTAAACTCTTATTTATTACTTAAAAGCATGTTGTAATTTATCTTTTGATGCATAATCTGGTCTGTTTATTGTAAATGTATGCATGCAATCAAAATGGGATTTGGACGATCCGCTTCTGCTCAAAGGTTCTCCATAAAATGAGTTTCTTCAGTTGGTATCAGAGCCAGTTTGTGTTTTGATTTCCAAATTCCATTTTCTATATTGAATTGTTTACAGTTTGGTGGGTTTTAACTTCTGCATTGCGTTTAACTGTTAAATGTATGTGAGTGTTGTTGATGGATGTTTCGGGTTAATTGTGTCTGTTTTGGCTTTCCTTTTATATTTACAAAAGTTAAATTGTAAGGGCCCCTGTGGTTTTTGGCATAACTTCTTGCAATCAAGTCTGTATTCATTTAAGTTTTTGTGTCGTTTGTGAAGAAGCTTCAGACGCAAGAGTTGCAGTTCATTTTCATGGAGAAGACGAAATAGTGGTCGCATCTGTAGAAGCTAGACGATTGTTTAGATTTGGCTTTGCATTTGTCTAGAGTTTTCAGCACGATCGTGTAGCATTTGCTAAACGATCGCATAGCTAATGCTACACGACCGTCTAAAGTGTTTACTCGATCGTGTTGTGTTGTCTGCATGATCGCGTAGGCAATCGAGGGTAAACAATCGCGTGGTATTTGATGCTCGATGCAAGGCATGCGCATTAAATGATCATGTAGGCTATCATGCTCATTACATAGTCCTAAGCTTTATGATCGTTGCTACAGGATCATTTACACTCGATGCTCATTGCTCGACAATCAGAAGGTTCGCTACATGATCAAATGAGGCTTCAAGGTGGGCGGTTTAAGACCCGGTTCACCTGTTCGAACTAGTTGACTCAACCTTTTGTAATAGGCTAACATTTCTTTTCCGATTTTGAGATAAATTATCCCGGTCCATCAATTTTATTAAATATGCATGTGATGTATGTTTATCTTATATGCCATAATGTATGTCATATACTTTTAAAGCCAACCATATGTTATGCATTTTTCCATGCATCATCTTATATTATAAATGTTATAATATATTAGTATGCATGATTAAATTACTTTAAACATGCTCATGCATCATATAATATAATAGTTATAATATATGCATGCATTATAGCATATCCATGCATCATTTATATTGTATGTTATAATATAAAGTTGAATGTATGTATGGAGTGTATGCTTAGTTCATTACTTGTTATATAAACGTTATATATTAGTAATGAATGAATAATGCATGAAGAATGACACTAAGGTTTATTTATAAATGTTATAAATGCCTTATGTATGTCTAGCTAGCAATGTTGAATGATTTTAATTGTTTCATTTTTTATAAAAGTTATAATTAATGAAATTAGAATTAAAATCAATAAAAAAGAGTTGTATGCAAACCTTAAGCTTTAATCATCTTTTAAAATGTTTAAAAAAAATTGATTGAGATAGACCTAAGATCACATCTCTAATGAGATTAGATATCTAAGTTTAATCTTTTAAATTGGTTTAATAGGATTAAATTGATTCTAATAAAAGATTAAATATGTAACAAATGTATCTATAAGGGACCTTTTGGCTAAGGCTGGTTCTGGCTAGGCTAGGACACTTAAGTTGATGGAAACGTTGCACCCCTACTTAGGAACTGATAACTTGTAATTTATACCATTTTATTTAGATTATACGACAAAAAGAAGGAAAAGTTGCATCGATCGTATAGAAATTGGCTTAGAAATGTGAAAATTGTAAAGTGTCATAAGCACACTCGCTAACCCCATTACGATGGCAAAATGGAATGTCCAAGTCTTTGTTTTACAGGAAATAGGTCACCGCATGTGACAACCGCTCAAGGACAAAAATGAACAACGCATTCACATTGCATGTGGCAATCGATCAAGAACGAAAAAGAACATCGCAATTGCAGCGCATGCGACGATCGATCATGGACGCAAACGATCAATGCATTTCCACTACATGCGGCAATCGATAAAAGATCAAAACAATTTCACTGCATGCGGCGATCGATCGTAGATGTAAAGAGCAACACATTCGAAAGGACTTCTGACATTGTACAACTTTTCTGTTGTACGATACTGACAAATTGAACGTGGAGTAGAGCAGACGTTTCCACTATGCCATGGCAGGAATTATCAGCTTTACAGAGCAGGACCACTAATGCAGAAGGAGCAAAGGTCTATAAATAGCTTCATCAAATCCAAAGAAAGGAGGCTGGTCTGAAGAGACAATTCATAGAAATCCATGGAGAAAGTCGAGACAAGACCGAGAAAATACGAAAATTGTAAAGTGTCGTGAGCACACCCACTATCCCCATTGTGATGGCAAAATAGAATGTCCAAGTCTTTGTTTTGCAAGAAACAGGTCACCGGATGCGATAATTGCTCGAGGACAAAAAGAACAACGCATTATCACAGCATGCGGCAATCATTCAAGAACGAAAAAAAGAACAACGCAATTGCAACGCATGCGACAATCGATCACGGACTCAAACAATTAACGCATTTCCACCGCATGCGGAAATCGATAGAAGATCAAAACAATTACATCGCATGTGACGATTGATCGAAAATGTGAAGAGCAACGCATTCACAAGGAATTCTGGAAATTGTACAACTTTTCTGTTGTACGATTCTGACAAATTGATCGTGGAGCAGAGCGGACATTTCCACCAAGCCATGGCAAGAATTATCCGATTTTCAAAGTGGGACCACTAATACAGAAGGAGCCAAAGTCTATAAATAGCTTCCTTAAATTCAATGAAAGGAGGCTGGTCTGAAGTAATTTAGAGAGAATCTAGGAGACAGACGAGACAAGACTGAGAGGTAAGTCTCTGAGCAAGCAATTATTTCCATTCCCGAATAAGAAGCTCTGTGCGAGAGGTCACTTCTACCTAGAAAGCAAGCCTGAGAGGGAAACTTTCCACTCCATTTCTTCCACACTCCGGCATGCAAAATGTTTCTAATCTGAATTTGTGTCAAGGCATTGACACTCTTTTCGTATTTGTTCTTATTTTTTATCATCTACTGTGTTCATTATCACAATCTGTAACAAATGCTTATCCTTAGATTTTAATATCATTATCGTATTCATCGTCATTTCTCTGTTCTTTTCCATACATTCATCATCCATTTTCTCCATCATGTGTAACTAATCCCCAAGGTAAGGGGAAGGATTAAGCGAGTGAGTTAATCGTTGTTAAGGAAATCGGCTAAGTTTAGCTAAAGCATGCTCGACGGCATCTTCACCTGTGAGAGCAGAAGTGAAGATGTTATTCCGCTTATTGAAAGAAGGTTGGAAGAATGCGTTAACTAAAACGAGAAGTATTTCCAGAGATGGAAACAACCTTGCGTTCATCACGTTCATATCCTTTTCACCATAGACATAAGGGAACGCGGCCGCTCACTGAAAGGTGTAAGCCAAGGGAAAGTGATAACTTGTAGAAATACAAGTTATTTATGCTGCCTTATTTAGATATTGCGGCCAAAAGAGAAGGATATGTGTCGATTGTATGAAAATTAGCTTAAAAATACAAGAAATATAAATTATCGCAATTACACCCACTAACATCGTCAAGATGGTAGAAGAATATATTTTTACTCTATTTTGCAGGAAACCAAGTCACTGCTTGCGATCAAGGTTCAATGAGAAACTAAACAACACATCTCTGTTACATTGCGCCCGTCAATCAACAACGAGGAGACGATTAACGCAATGACGGTACAATGCGACAGTCGATCCTGAGCTGAATTTCAACCGCATGCGGTAATAAAAACAACACCGCATGTGAGCAACCGATCGAATGATGACTAAGCAATGTAAACGTGGGGGATTGCGACACATGTACAACTAACTGTTGTGCAGATTTGACGGTCTAATTGCATAACAGAAGGAATATTTATTCCTCTATCTTCAAAATTTCCATAACAAGAAGTGGGGTCCACAAGCCAAGAGTCAAAGCTTTTCACCTATAAATACCCCATAGAATTCGAAGAAGACATACTTGATATGGGTATAATTGATACGAGGGCTAATTGCTGCTAGATTATTGAGAGAAAGGCTAAGCTGAGTACTGATCGGAAGAAATCCGGGAAGAGAAGAGACAAGGCCGAGAGGTGAGTCTCAATGCGAACCTGCCAGATCCCCGCCGTGAAGCTACGTGCTTAGATCCCTGCTACCAGTTGAGCAAGCCTGAGAGGGAAGCTCATCCATCCGTTCATTTCATCCACACCGACAAGCAAATCTCCATCCAAATCGGCGCTAAGACGTTGGCGCTTATTTGTATTTGTTTCTAACTTTATTTCATCAAGTGTATTTCATCTTCTTAATCTCTTTATTCATAAATCATGTATCAGACACTTAATAGTTTTATTGAATGTCTCGATCACTTTCATTACCACTTTTCTGTTTATTTCTATTCCTCCATTAATCGATTTCTCCATGAAGTTTTCTTAATATCTTGGTAATTAATATGGATTAAACGAGTAACTTAATCTGTGCTAAAGAGATAAATTTGTTTAGCTAAAACATGCTAGACGACATCTTCACCTGTGAGAGCAGAAGTAAAGATGTCATTCTGATCTGTCGAGAGAAGGTTAGAAGAAAGCGTTAACTAAAGCAAGTAGTACTTCCAGGGATGGAAGCAACCTTGCGTTCATTACGTTCATCCCTATTTCACCATGGAGATGTGTTAACGTGGCCGATCACCGAGAGGTGTATGCCAAGGGAAAAACGGAACAGTACTTATATCTTTAACTCAATTAAGGAACTTGCGTTCTTTATCTTAGTTATCTTTTCTGTTTCTTCTTTGTACATAAGACTTGTCACCGCATTACACAATCTTTGCATAATCTTCACAGCCAGCCTTGACCTCAGTATCTTGTATCATGAATCCTGTATCTTGTATCATCTTAGATTAGATTTACTTTATTGCAATTTACTTTAACGCAATTTATGTTATTATCGCATTTTTACCGCCTTACTTTACTTTATCGCATGTTTAATTACTTGTACACAAAATCTTTATTAATTTGACAAACCCTTGGTCGCATATATCACAAGCACAACGTAATAACCTAAAACAGTCCCTGTGTTCGACCTCGGATCACACCTAGAAACTTGCGGTGAAATTATACTTGGTTTCAACGCAAGGAAACTTGTGACAACGCACAGCATACTACAAGAACATTTGTTAATAACGCATATCTAGAAGTAGTATCACATATCATCATCGCATAAATTTTACGTGTATAATTTATGTCGTTACAAGTTTATGGCGTCGTTGCCGGGGATTGGCTAACTGTTTATTGTTTGAGCATGTTTATGGTATTTTGCAGGACAAATCTCTTTGTACTGGTTGTTCAACGTGAAGAGCAGTCTGACGGCTTACGAGTGCTGGAGTGATCTAGAAATTCTAAGTGGACCCAGAGATCAAGTGTATTATTCGCGCAAAAGCATATCAGGGGAAAATTAAGTGGTGAAGAAGCATGGCTAATAATAACGAGGCTCCCGCAGGGAATCAAAAGGAAAATGAGTCAGTGCAAGGCTCCATATTTCCTGTTGTTGATCATGATGTCCCAATGAGAGACTATGCGGCGTCGGATTTCTAGAACTTCTTATCAGGAATCACAAGACAAACGGTTGAGGAGAATGTAAGCGTTAAATTAAAACCAATTATGCTGCAGATGATTCAGAATATGGGTCAATTTGGAGGATTACAAGGAGAAGACCCACACGCGCATTTGACAAATTTTGTAGACATGTGCAGCGCATTCTCCATGCCTGATGTGACTCAAGAAAGACTTAGGTTATATCTTTTCCTATACATACTGCGGGATGAAGCGAAGAGGTGGGCTCAGTCATTAGAGCCAAATTAGATTAAAGCATGGGAACAATTGGTTAATAGGTTCATGAACAGATTCTTCCCTCCAGCCGTCAACGCAAGAAGATGGAGGGATGTGCTAAATTTTGAGCAAAAGGGTTATGAAACCTTGAGCACCGCATGGGTCAATTCTGACAGTTAGTGAAGAGCTGTCCGCATATCGGGATTCCCGATAGTATTCTGATGGAAACATTTTACAATGGATTAGACCAATCAACGCAAGTAGTTGCCGATGCCTCCGCAGAAGGGGGATTAATGAACAGATCATATACGGAAGCAAATAATATTTTGGATCGCATCTCTCGACATTCTGATAAGTGGATTGATATCGGGCTTGAGGTAAGAGGTCTAGAGCAAGAAAGAGTAGAAAGTGCCGATGTGTCAACTAATAAAATGAACGTACTGGCCGATCAAATGACCACAATGACCTCACTCCTCCAGATGATGGCTAACCAACAGATACTCTCTCTTAAGGATCAGCACAAGTTAATGTAGTGACTCACATGGTCGCAATGAATTGTGTCCACTGTGGAGAGGGACATCCAGTAGAAGTTTGCCCATGGAATCAACAACTCGTATATTCTGTCTACGATGAATCAGTTGGCAACATCTACAACCCTGGTTGATGGGATCACCTAACTTCAAGTTAGGATGGGAATCACAACCAGGGGGGCCATAGTTTCTATCAAAACAGTTATCAAAGAGATGGAGGCAACCCTCTGGTCTTCATTACTCCGGAATGTAACCTTGGTAATTCTCAAGGTATATCACCTGTGACAACCATTCTTATATGATATCTCTTGTAGTACTTCGACTTTGGAGACATCGTTAAAACATTACATTGAAAAGAACGAGGCAATGAAACAATTGTAAGCTTGACTCCCTTAAAGAATTAGAAGAGCAGATCGATCAGCTTACGAAGGAATTAAATAAGAAAGCGCCTAGTACATGGCACAGCAACCCAGGAGCATTGGGGCAGCGAGGTAAAGAACAGTGTCACGCAGTGACATTGAGAAGTGGAAAAATAACAACCCCTATGCCATCAGTACCAGATGCGATAACAACACCAGTAGATTTGACTGTTGATGATGATCAATCAACTAATAGTGGAAAAACTACCAGTTCAGACAAAGTTCACCTACAAAAGATAAAGCTCCTCAAGTCTTGAATTCTCAATCAACGCAACCTCCAGATAATGAAACACAGTAAGAACAGGACCTCAGCAAACAGCCAACGCAACAAGAAGAAAGTCGGGATCCTTTACCTTTCCCGTCCAGGCTGAAGAAGAAAGACGATAGTAAGCAATTTTAGAGGTTCTTGGACGTTCTCTGAAGCTACACATTAACATTCCCTTAATAAAAGCACTAGAGCAGATGCCGAGTTATGTAAAATTTCTCAAGGATATCCTTGCCAATAAAAGGAAGATCGGGGAAAATGAAAGAGTTGCGCTAACATATGAATGCAACGCATTGTTTCAAAACAATATCCCCACTAAAATGAAAGACCCTGGGAGTTTTACATTACCCTGCACGATAGAAGGGAAGGTGGTCGGGAACGCGCTGTGCGATTTAGGGGCAAGCATAAATCTAATGCCCTTGTCGATTTTTAAGAAGCTGGATATCGGCAATGCAAGACCAACTACGATCACATTACAGTTGGCCGATAGATTAATAAAGCACCCTAAGGGCAAAATAGAGGATGTACTCGTTCAAGTGGACAAGTTTATCTTTCCGGTAGCTTTTGTCATATTGGATTACGAAGCTGACAGAGAAGTCCTTATCATCTTGGGTCGCCCATTTCTTGCAACAGGATGAGCACTGATCGATGTACAAAAAGGGGAATTGTCCATCAAGGTCGATGATCAGGAAGTAAAATCATGTTTGTCCTCAAGCATGCGTTATACTCAAGAAATTCTAACTCACCTTCATGCTTTCCTTTCCGATAACCAGCTTCTCATAATATAATTTATACACACCTTTGACCATCACCGCAATGCTCTCCTCCACTTTGGCTGCTTCTTCAAACAAATCTTTTCTAAGTTAAATCCGATAAGCCTTTGCTAAAAAATTTCTATTCATTCACCATAATTTTGTGTTTAGCTTTTTGAGATTGCGTTCATTCAAAAATACTTCAAAACTTTGCGATGGTTTATTCATATGCGGTGTTGAACTTGGTTACGCCTTTCGTTTTGGCTTGCCCCCACGTGTGTCATGCGGGCATCCAACTTCGGTTGCGTTCCATATTCAACTTCAACTCTTGTCTCTTTTGATTTGGATTATGCCGGACAAAGGAGTTGCGCTAATGCGTTGATCCTGGCGACTTGCCTTCGTTTTGGCTTGCTCCCATGTGTGTCATGCGGACATCCAACTACGAACAAGTGCCTTTCACAACTTAACTCTTATCAACATGGGTTTCCCCATTGCGTTGACAGTGGAGTTATTATTCCCAAAAGCTCACTTCAATTTTTTTTTATTCATTCATTTTTTTTTCAAATGATCGCAATATAATGAACACAATTCTCCGAGACCGCTGCCACCCCCAAACTTTGAGGTTGGCAGCGTTCTCACCGCAAAGCTAAAAACAAACTTACAAGAATGTGTTAATAAATGTTTGAACAAAAGTTTGCACAAGATAAAACTCAAGATCTCCAAAATTTGAAGAAGCTAATAAAAGTGAAGAATTCCTTGCGTTGATTAGTTAGAAAATGTGGTGAACTATACGTACCATCATAGAAACATCGCAAAACAACGCAATCGAGAGAAAGAGAATTTGAATAGGATAAGGCATACAAGATAACAAGAAAAGACCTTAGACGGAACAAAGCATGCACTCATGCGTTGGAATCCACGCGATTGAAGCCATGCGTTGAAGGGTGAAAGGAATTCTTCCGTTGAACTACGAACCAAAGAGACTTATTGTTGAACCTACAAGAGCAAACATACCACAACCAAGCAAGTAGCCATATATCCAAAATAACAATGAAAATAAAATAAATAACCTATACTACAAAAGCAAAGTAAAGATAGAGCAGAAGACGTCCCTGGAAAAATAGAAGTGTTGTCACCACAAAGCCAGACAATCTTCCCACTCTTCTTCCCAACCATCGTCCCCTTCTCAAGCCCCCGTCACCGCACGGGAGGCGGCTTTCCTTGTTGCTAGTCACCGCCTCACTGCCCAGCCTAAGCCTTCCCCAAGAATCGTCGAAAAACCCCGACGAAAGACCTCTGTAGCCGAAAAACCACCCACCAATCGAGAGGGGNCTCTGTAGCCGAAAAACCACCCACCAATCGAGAGGGGCCGAGCACGGAGAAAGCCTCTTCCACCAGACCTGAGGTGGCAAGAGTAGTGAACCAGCCCCTACCGTCAGAGGAAGAGTTAGTAGTGGCTTCGGGGAGAATGGCCCTGGCCACTTCGAATCCTAAGGAGACTGTCCCAGCAGACTCCAATAAGGGACCCATCAGGGCTGTTTTGAAGGTTATAGAGGAGAAGAAGAAGCCGAGGATGGCCGAATAGAAGGAGAAGAGAAAAAGTAAAGAAAAAGGGTAGAAGGAGATGAAGTCGCCCGGTTGAAGAAGGAGGAGAAAGAAAAGAAGAGGAGTGAAAGAAAACAACGTAGGCGAGAAAAGAAATGCCTGAAGAAATAGGAGAAAAGGAAGAAGGCAGAAAGTCTAGATTTTGATGGAGAATCAACCACCATAAGGGTGGAAGGGGGGTGTCTGTGCAAACTAGAGCATCAGCGTAACCACAAGTTTCACCGCATACCAGATTGGCTGCGTCTGAAGACAAAGAGGACCCTGACATCACCCTGTCATGTGGCATCGCAAGGAGAATGCACCACAAGGGTGATAACTTGTAGAAATACAAGTTATTTATGCCGCCTTATCTAGATATTGTGGCTAAAAGTTAGTAATTATGCACCAATTGTATGAAAATTAGCCTAGTATTACAATAATTACAAATGTTTGCGATTACACCTGCTAACACCAAGAAGATGGAAGACATGACGAACTTTACTCTGTTTTGTAGGAGATCAAGTCACCGCTTGCGCTCAAGGCTCAAGAGAGACTAATCAACACATCTCTGTCACATTGCGTTTGTCAATCAATAATGAAGAGACGATTACCACAATGGCGACGCAATACGGCAGTCGATCCGAGAGCTGTGTTTCAACCACATGCGGTAATAAAAACAAACACCGCATGCGAACCTATAATCGAAAGATGCAGCTGAGCAATGCAAGAGCGGAGGATTGAGACACGTGTACAACTAATGGTTATTCAGAATTGACGGTCTGATTGCATAACAGAAGGAATAATATCCCTCCATCTTCAAAATTACCATAACCATAAGTGGGGACCACAAGGCCAGAGTCAAAGATCTACACCTATAAATACCCCATTGATTTCAGAGAAAAATATGCTACTTAATACGGGGTGAAGCACTGTTAGATTGTAGAGAGAAGGCTGAGCTGAGTGCTTAAGAGAAGAAATCCAGGAAGAAGTCGAGATAAAGCCGAGAGGTGAATCTCAGATCCAACCTGCCAAACTCCCGATCGGAAGCTCTGTGCAAAGACCCCTGCTACCGATAGAGCAAGCCTGAGAGGGAAGCTCTTCCTACCATCAAATCCATCCTATCTGGCAAGCAGATCTCCATCGAATCTGTAAATTTTAGAGAGAAAAGGCTGAGCTGAGTGCTGAAGAGAAGAAATTCGGGAAGAGAACGAGATAAGGCCGAGAGGTAAATCTCAGATCCGACCTGTCATATACCCGATCGAAGCTCTGTGTAGAGACCCCTGCTACCGGTGGAGCAAGTCTGAGAGGGAAGCTCTTCTTGCCATCGAAACCATCCTATCCGGCAAGCAGATCTCCATCAAATCTGTGCCAAGACATTGGCACCGGATTGTATCTGTTCTATCTCTCTTTCATTGTATTCCATATTTTCTTTATCTCTTCATTCACACAACATGTATCAAATACTTAGTAGAAATATTAAATGTTTCGATAGATTTCGTTTACCATTTTCTGTCTATCTCCGTTCACTCATTAGTCGCTTTCTTCATGATGTTTTCTTAATCCCTTGATGAGCAATATGAATCACCAAGAACTTAATATGTATTAAAGTTATAAAATAAGTTTAGCTAAAGCATGCTAGACGACATCTTCACCTGTGACAGCAGAAGTGAAGATTTCATTCTGATCTATCGAGAGAAGGTCAGAAGAGTGCGTTAACTAAAGCGAGTAGTACTTCCAGAATGGAAGCAACCTTGTGTTCATTACGTTAGACTCTATTTCACCACAGACATGTGAGAAACGTGGCCGATCACTGAGAGGTGTACGCCAAGAGAAGAGCGGAACAGTATTTGTACCTTCAATTCAATTAAGAACTTGTGTTATTTGTAATATTTATCCTTCTTTTTCTAATATGTTAACAAGACTTGTCGTCGCATCCCACGTCTTTGCACAATCTTCAAAGCCAGCCTTAATCCTAGTATCTTGCATATAAAGCCTGTATCTTGTAACATCTAGCTTAGGTTTATCGTATTTTTATGTTTTATCGCATTTTTACCGCTTTCCTTTATTTTACTGCAATTTACATACTGTACACACCTTTTATAAAGAATTAAAAACCCTGTCGCATATACCATGAACATACCGCAATAACCGGTACCATTCCCTGTGTTCGACCTCAGATCATACTGAGAAACTTACGGTGGAATTACATTTGGTTCCATTGTAAGGAAACTTGTGACAACGCAGGGCATACTACCTAAGCAATCCCTAATTAATGTATAAATAGTAGTAGTATCGCATCATTACTAGCATTTAATAACTTCATTCATACTGAAGCATTATAAGTGTCAACAAGTTTATGGCGCCGTTATTGGGGATTGGTAACGGTTAGTCTTAAGTACTTTTGTAGTATGTGCAGGACATATCTCTTTGTACTGGTTGTTTATCATGGAGAGTAGTCTGACAGTTGCGACTGAAGAGGAATCAACGCAAATAAGAACGGTTGTGGCTGAAGACCCAGAGGATCCAGACATCACCCCTCTTATGCGGCATCGCAAGGAGAATGTGCCGCAAGGGTCAACAAGTGACCCACAATTTTTGCAAAGTGCAGTAGAGGAGAAGGAAAGGAGAAGAAGAGAGGAAGAAGAAAAGCAAGAGAAGTTGTTACAAGTGCAACAAATCATTGCAGAAGGAAATTTAAGAAGAAAACTACACGATGAAGAAGTGCGCCGTAATGACGCAATTTCAGCAGAAGAAGAGAGAATAAGGCTCGAGGAAGAACATTGTATATTGCTGGCCTTGGAGCAATTTGAAAGAGAAATGAGAGAAGAAGAAGAGGAGGAAAAGAAGAAAAAGGAAGAGAAGGAGAAAAGGCGCAAAGCAAATGTGCAGCGCATTCGAGAGAAGAAAAGTAAAGAAATTGCGGAGTGGGAAAAGGAAGAACAACGCAAGGATCGGGAACGAAGACAAAGAAAAAGATCCCGCCTTTCATTGGCAAAAGAGAAGGGAAAAGTGAAAGTTGAAAGCAGTGAGCCTGCGGTGGCTAAAGGACGCCCATCAAAGAAGAAGAAGAATGACGACATGAGATGGAAATGAGGTTCTTTCCTGCACCAACGCCATTACCGGACCTAATCACAAGTGTTGTAGTGGAACATGGATGGGAAACATTCTGCCAGTGCCCATCCATCGTAATCCCAACGGCAGTGAGAGCTTTCTACAATGGACAACTTCATGGCACCAAAGATGCGGTGATCATGAAAGGGGAGATAGTGCCTTTCAACACAAGGGACATCAATGAGTTATATTAGATGAAAGACATCCCGGATGCGCCGGGTAACAAAATTATTGATGACCCCTCAGAAGAACAAATGGAAGATGCACTGAAGATATTAACGCAACTGAGCACTCAGTGGTTGGTATCTATGAAAGGCATCAGAACACTTGCGTCCAATAAACTGCTTCAAGAAGCGCGGCTTTGAGTGTATTTGGAGATGACTCATCCCTACATCACATGACAAAACAGTTTCGAGGGATAGAGTAATGGTCGCATACTGCATTGCACGCGACATTCCAATAGATGTGGGCCAATTGATCGCAAAGCAGATTCGAGGTTTTGTGGGTCGTGTGAGAGGCCAGTATTTCTTTCCTCGGACAGTTTCGAGCTTATGCCTCTCAGTGGGTGTAGGTATTAAACAAGAGCCAATGCCAGAAATTCATGGTCTCATCAACACCAAGATCTTGAGAATGCTTCTCAAAGACTCCCCTCATTGCCCCCGATTCACCCAACGCATTTCTAGCAGCATCTTAATCCCTCCCATCTCCACCGCATTTTTCTCCTCTATCGCCGCATGTTAACGACCCACACGATTTGGGTGAAGGCACTTTTGCCCAACCCCAAAACGTTGATGGTGAAACATTGAAGG
This sequence comes from Benincasa hispida, assembly GCF_009727055.1. Lineage (NCBI taxonomy): Eukaryota > Viridiplantae > Streptophyta > Magnoliopsida > Cucurbitales > Cucurbitaceae > Benincasa > Benincasa hispida. The sequence continues at coordinate 37,522,505 of NC_052352.1, forward strand.
CGCAGCCCACCATCGCATCCTTAGCTGCTGACTTTGCAAAAATGCGTTCTCTTCTCTCTCATCAACACGATTACTTCTGCCAACGAATAACGAAGTTACACGAGAGCCAAGCAGAGTTGCAACGTAGTGTTGCGATGACCCGGAAAGTGCTGATCAACATTCAATGCAATATTTACACGATCCACCTTAGCCAAAGACAAGTGGCAGAGCGCAACCATGAGTACTTTAACTTTTTGACTGCCTATTTACATGGTCACATGGTGCCTCTGCATTTATAGCAACATCTGCATTTTGAAGAAGCTCCTCGAGTACCTCCGCAAAATCCTCCTCCTGAACCTCATCCTCAATAAATCTACAAATTTTTGTTGCGGTCATTCTTTTATTTTATTCATTTCATTATTTTTATGTATAAAAGCTATTTCTTGATTCTTTGAACATGCTCAAATTTTGTATTGCGATATTTGTAATTCTTTGTATACTTGGTTAATTTTAATACAACTGAGTAACTATTCTTTCTGTATGCGTTAGCCTCAATACTTATCATCATTTGTCAATTATTGCGATGTTTTTTTATCTTATATTTTGCGTTATTCATTGCGCTACCATGATGAGTAATATGCATACCCTTAGCAACATTTCCCACACTTTGTATTTTCTAACTAACACTTAGATAATTCGTAGCAATAGCACTGCTGTACCTTTTATACTTCAAGACTCTGTTCAAACCTTCTTTTCGAAATTTTGACTAAGTGTTTTATCTATTCTGTCCAAAACAATGCAATGAGGACCTTGCGCATCTCTAAATTTGGGGGTGGAGAAGGTCTGAGCAGATGCAATCAAGTGGATGCGGACATTAGGAAAATGCATTCATTACTATAAAAAAATAATAATAATAATTTAATACCAATTCCAATGTTAGCGCAAGGGAAAATCTCAACCTGATAAGAGTTAAGTCATGAAAGGAACCTGCTCATAGTTGGATGTTCGCATGACACCCGTGAGAGCAAGCCAAAACAAAGGTGGGTTTCCAAGAATGACGCAATATGAAAAGAAAAAAAAATATAAGAGACAACTCCTCTAACTAGCAAAAGTAAAACTTAGCTGAAAATCAAGAGTTGAAGTTGAGATTGGCACACAACCGTAGTTGGATGCTCGCATGACACCCGTGGGAGCAAGCCAAAACAAAGGGTATAACCATGATCAACAGTCTCTAATAAAATAACGTAAACCAGACCACCGCATACAGCCGCACTAAGTTTTTTTTTGCAAGAAAAGGTAAACATTCTTTTCAAAGAAAGAAGGGAATTTTTTAATAGAAGTTTATTGTATAAAAGAATAAAGTAGGGCATGTTGATGAATTATCAAGGATAGAAGGAAATTGTGTTGTTAAGTAATGTTGTATAGGTGGAGCATTCGGAGCAACCAATCGACGCAAAGTTAGGATAAGAATTAAGCGATATTGCCTTAGTTGAAGATATGCTTGAGGACAGAGACCCATACTTCGGCCTCTCATTCAGAATTACCTACGTGCACGTGGAGTTTTCTAAGTACCGTCAACACCTTAGGTACTATTACCCAGATACCTTCTCCGTGTCCTTCAGTACCAAGTTATTTTCTAGCATCAAATTAAGTTTCATTACATGACATTTACACAAAGACTCATTCTATCGTAGCCTTCCTCTAAAACGCATGCTTCAACATTGGAACTTAACTTTTGTAATGAATTCACAACATACCTTGTCATGCGTTAAAACATATACAAGCCAGAAGAGATACGCTAAGCTATTCATTAAACATTTGTTGCTTGAGGAAATATAAATTCATCATCAACATCACTGTAACCTACGTGGTCTTTTATGCATAAGTATTGAAAGCATTATGTTCATTTTAGTCACTCACAGGTCCTTCAAGTTTGCTTCCTTAAGGCTTGATAGGCTTTTCCTATGGGAGTTGAACCTACACATATAAGCATACTACTTAGTGTTTACATTAACCTTCCTTTTAGGCCTACTCAATAAATCAAGTTCACATGACAAACCATCACATTGTGCCTCCTACCATTCACCTTGAGGGTCGGACACTTAGCCAATTTGGAGGGATTAGGTGTCAAAAGAATGCACCCTTTGATCGCCCACACTCCCCACACTTAGAAAAATTTTGGAGCATCAAACTCTAGATTCAATTCCAACAATTCATAACTAAATTTCCAGAACTGATCTCAAGGAAATTCCTTCTACAAACTTACTTAGAATCAAGTTAGAAACATTACCTTAAAATTTCAGCTCGAAATTCTTCGTCTTGTTATCTAGAGATTCAAAAATTCATCATTGGCTTCAATTCAAGCAACCGCCTGTTTGTTCAATAATTTCTAGTTCAAATTTTAAAAATATATAACTCAATTTCCAGTCCTCATCATAAAAATTTTCATTCTACAAAGCTGTTTATAACTGAGTGAACAATATTACCTCAAAAGTTTAGTTCAATAATTTTCTTGATTCGTCCTGGAGCTTCAATTCTTTACTGATGGCCTAGATTCACCCGAGAAACAAACCCTTCGTCTTTATTTTGCTCCTCCGACCTTATTCCGGCGAGTTTTCCTTCTAGCAACACAGCCACAGAAAATAGACACACATAGATTTCGAATGCTACTAGAATTTCATGAATAGCTCAAGTAATTTGTTCAACCAATTAAATGAAGTTGGCCTTTCTGCTTACCTCCGCCCAAAATCCTGCATGAAATCTCCTTGGGCCTCTTAGCCCACTAATGAAGATTAATGGCTGAGATTTGATTAAGTCATTTTCTTCCCACTCCATCACAGCACAATTCAGCATTAAATCTCATAGGATAGCCATCCAAGAGTTCTCTTGTTCTTTAGTTTACTTTCTTTCTCCATCACTCCTAACCAAAACATAATCTCATTACAATTTATTGGAAAACATCACATAACTTACACTTGCTTACTTAAGGTAATTAGGGTTCGGGTTTTACAAGACATGTCTCCAAGACCAATAAATCATATTTACTGTCTTGTCTCGTCTTTAGGAGAGTAGTGGGATGGAGGTCGTTTGCCACGAAATTCGTTTCACACGATTCTTTTCACTGTAAATAATAGGTCATTTTTAAAAACTTTAGATGGAAATACTAACAAGTTGCTGAAGAGAAAAACACATTGAACTAGTTAGGTTTTAAGCAAATACCTATTGTAAAACAAAGCAAAATCCAATAAGGTTTTAGCAAAACTAACATGAACTCCGTGTGACATCTAGTTTCGCAATGACACTTCAAAGGTTTAGGACAAAAGTTGCCGAAGAGAGGTCAGTTATCCCTCCTCTGAATTGAGAAGTTCTCAACCAGTCGTTAATACCAGAACAACTCTTGTTCCTATAACGACTAGCCATCATTGATTTGGTCAAGAGATCATTAACTTACTTAACAATCTCTCGTAAGTGTGACTGCCATTTTAAGCCCTAAAGGTCCGTCCTAAAAGGCCAATTCGAAGGGGAAAAATCCGATTGGGGCAAAACCTAAAGTGACCCTATCCATTTATGGAGTTCACCTTGATATTGACCAACTGAACAAAACCCATCTGAAGGGGGATGCACAAAGGCGACCTGAGGGTATATAGAATGATCTCACGATGTGAACTAATGATAGAGACCATAGGACGTGTTGACACACACCCTTCACCCACTTACTATAAACACTCTCTCCATTCACCTTGATATTGACTCATGCAAACACCATCCGAAGGGGGAAGTATCCTAGGCACCATGAGGCCAAACATGAATCTCACGGTGTGAACATACAGGGAGAAACATGAGTGGAATCATAGACATATCTGAAACGCCTCTTCCTCCCACTAAGTATTTTATAACCTAGGGTTTAACTTAATTAGAAAAAACACGGCAAAGGATTTTAACTAAGTGACTTTTAGGTTTGCCCAAGAGTAACATTTACCTTTCATAGTGAAACAACTTTTAATCATCATCCATTAAACTCTTTAACAGAGTCTTTGATCGAAACATCGCATGTTTGTTAAAAATTTATCTAATTCACCTTTCCAGGTAGGTTCCCAGGTAGGGGTGTTACGTTTCCGTCAACTTAAGAACCTCAACCTAGCCAGAACATGCCTTAGACAATAGGTCCCTTATAGATAGGTTTACAAAAAAATTAATCTTTATTCAACCAATTTAATCCTATTAAACCGATTTTAAAGATTAATCTAGGTTGCTAAAATCTTTAGAACCACATGAACTTAGGTCTATCTCAATCAAATTTTAAAACCCTTTTAAAAACTTGAGTTCACCCTAAGTCCACATGCATCTCTGAATTATTGATTTTAGGTCTAATTTCCTTTATAACAATTTATAAACGGAAACAACCACCACAATGCGAAGCTAACACATGCAAGGCATTCATAACACTGATAAACAGCCTAAGTGTCATGCTCAATGCATTATCCATTCATTGCTACTTCTTTTATATAACACTTATACAAAACCGCAATGAAACAAGCAAACTATGCTTCCATTCACCCCTAGACTATAATAAAAGGATGATGCATGATAATGCTCACTGCATGCAAAATATAACTCTTATATTTCATGATGCATGCACATGCTTTAAAGTAATTTCTTTATGCTTGATTATAACATTTATAATACATGATGCATGAAAAATTGCATAACCTAAGGTGGGTTTTTAACTATATGACAAACACTTTGGCATATAAGCACCATACACCACATGTATAAGCAATAAAAGTTGATGAACCGGGTGAAATTGCCTTCAAAACACAAAAATAAAGCTAACTATTACAAAGACAAAGAGTCTTCGGTTCAAACAGGCAAACCGGGTCTTGAACCACTCGGGCAAAGCATCGCTTCTCCAACCATCGTGTACTAAGCATCCTGCAATCGTTTACACGATAAGCATCGCTTCTCCAACCATCGTGTACTAAGCATCCTGCAATCGTTTACACGATAAGACAAACTCTTTGCTCTATCGCTTACCAGCGCTCCTAGAGCTAAACGATCGTTTAGCATTTACTATACGATCGTCTAGAAAAATCCAAACGATCGTTTAGATATTACTATACGATCATGTACCTTTACTAAGCGATGAAATGTTGAGGGAACCTCGATGTAGTGGGAGGGTTGCGAACCCACATATTCGCTATATGGCTTTAACTAAAATCCTGGCTATGGTAGCTAATGGCGAGGTTGAGGATCCATTGTCTTACAAGAAGGCAATGGAGGATGTTAACAGGATAAGCCATGGATCTCGAAATAGAGTCTATGTACTTCAATTCAATTTTGGATCTTGTAGATCAACTTGATGGGGTTAAACCTATAGGTTGCAAATGGATCTACAAGAGGAAATGGGGTTTTGATGGGATGGTGCAAACCTACAAAGCTAGACTCATGGAAAAGGGTTATACCTAGGTAGAGGGAGTCGACTATGAGGAGACTTTCTCACCTGTTGCCATGCTAAATTCTATCAGGATCCTTCTATCTATTGCCTCATATTTTGACTATGAGATATGGCAAATGGATATCAAGATTGCTTTTCTGAATGGCAATCTTAAGGAGGCCCTTTATATGGTGCAGACCAAGGGATTCATAGTCCAAGGTCAAGAGCAAAAGGTTTACAAGCTGAATCGGTCCATTTATGGACTAAAATTGGCATCTCAATCTTGGAATATAAGGTTTGATACTACGATCAATTCTTATGGCTTTAATCAGAATGTTGATGAACCTTGTGTCTATAAGAAGATCATCAACAGTTCAGTACTTTTCCTATATATATAGATGATATCCTACTCTTTAGGAATGACGTAGGCTTACTGACTACAGTTAAGAACTGGCTAGCGACCCAATTCTAAATGAAAGACTTGGGAGAGGCTCAGTTTGTTCATGGTATACAAATCTTTTGAGATCGTAAGAACAAAATGCTAGCACTGTCTCAAGCATCGTATATTGGAAAGATGTTGATCAAATATTCGATGCAGAATTCCAAGAGGGGCTTATGCCTTTCAAGCACGGAGTTACATTGTCTAAGGAACAGTGTCCTAAGACACCTCACGAGGTTGAGGAAATGAGAAGGGTTTCTTATGCATCTGTCGTGTACAATTTGATGTATGCGGTGTTATGTACCAGACCTGACATTTGCTATGCAGTGGGGATAGTCAGTAGATATCAATCTAATCCAAGATATGATCACTGGAAAGCCGTCAAGAACATCCTCAAGTCTCTACGGAGAACGAGGGACTATATGTTTGTATATGGTTCTAAGGGTTTGATGCTGCGACTAATTCTCGTGAGCCTAGGAGTCTAGGAGTCATAAGCACAGCAAGCATATCAAAGCCCATCACACTTTATTGTGATAATAATGATGCTGCGGCTAATTCCCATGAGCCTATGAGTCATAAGCACCACAAGCACATTGAGCAGAAATACATCTCATCCGAGATTTTGTACATCAAGGGTGAAGGATCTCATATCTAAAAGTTCCATGAGCACGTTCGAATCGCTCCGATCTCACAATTACCGAAATGAAAATATATATATTCAACATATAGTTATGCAAACAAACATTAATTATCGGCACGCTTTCACAGGACAAATAAAAAGGGAAAGAGTTCCATAGCAGTTGAAGATAATCTTCAATCTTTGGAACTCCAACACAGCGAAACCCTCCAAGCGATCTGCCAACGCCCAGTGGAAACGTCGACTGCAGTAGCACGAACAACGCGAATTCACGACTGCAACGGGGACGACACCACCACTAAAGAACCCTGAGTATTCTTGGAGTGAAAACTCAAAGGGAGGGCTTTGATGAATTTGGTAGACGAAGGAGGAAACACTAATCGTGTAGGCGATAAGCAAGTGGGAGGGAAGAAAACACTATTGCATAGCAGAAATGCTTATCGTTTAGGAGACGCTACACGATCATCTAGGATTTACTGAATGATCGTTTAGTAAAATCGGCACACTATACGATCGTTTAAAGAAGCTATCTGATCGTGTAGGCAACAGTGTGCGATCGTTTAGCGCGAGCTGGACGATCGTCTAGACGGAGAGTGCTATCGTATCGGCTCTTAAGCGATCGTTTACTTTCACCATCGCGCGCTTCCGAAATCTCTTCGGGTGATCTGACGACGGGCGATCAAAATGAAAACCTTTTTCATTTTAATTCATTGGCTACATTAACTGATGCTCCCCACTAACCCACGTTCGAATGTGAAATTTTGGCTTAATTATCATATAATTAACCAATTAATTAATTAATAAATGTAATCATATTATATTTATATCTTATAGTTTGATATCACATATCTACTATAGTATTTTCTCCTCTACTTGATTTAAATCATATTTATACCTAATTTGCTCCAAAATAATGTATCTCATACATTTAGCCAATTATAATCGAACTTCCTCTTGTCAATTTGAACATTTCAAATTAATCCAAATACTAGTTCTCGACTTTATCCAAGCTACCCAGGGGACCTAATGAACCTGTAGCTTGAAGCTTCAACGGTATGTGAATAGCTAATTAAACTCTTTAGCCACGAAATCCACCATCCGTTAACTGTCAGGCATTCCACTAAAGACCAACAATTAAACTCTTCTTACCACAGATATATTTTTGTGTTCATCGAATATAACCAATCATGAGTACGATGACCCTTTGTCCCTATAGTTACATCTCACTCCTTAAGTACCACTGATTCCTTTAATGAACAATACAACATAGTCCAATATGTGTGAACACCTCTCGGGCAAAGAGAAGGTGTGTGGCGTCACATCGTTCAAGCCCTGGAATCAGCTCTTAAGGGAGCTATCTATCTACTTACCCCTTCTTCGGGGAAGGAGTGAATTCCATTTTGTGTAGCTAAGTTCCCAGCTTCCAAATCAGACGAATCCTCAAAATGGTCAGTTTGAATTGGTGAACTGGCCACTCACACCCATACAAATCAAAGGACCGCCCTCAGTGGCAGGAGTTCCCAACTCACTCGGTATTGAGGTCATGTTATCTATGGTCATCCTAGTGAAGTGAAGTCTTTGTCATGAATGGTGTTATATAACGAGACGTTAACACTTCGTGGTCAGGTCTTATACAAACTCTTTGTATAGGATGCCTCACTCGCATGTCCCCAACACGAATGATCAGGATCAGACCATCTGTGACAAGTCACAACACTTGTGACCATTCCACAAAGCGGGACGCATTGGTAGCATTACCAGGATAAGGTTTCCCTCTTATATCCATATACTACAGACCATTTTGGTTATCACTCAAGACATGATCCACTTGTATGTCACCACATACATGCTTGAGTCACATATAGATAATTAGGGATTTTATGTTTATTGGTTTGTGGTAAAGCAAATAAAACAAGTAACTGAGCAAAATTGCAAGATGTGAAGTAAATATCATATATTAACAACACAAGCGTTCGTAAAAACTTTTTACAAACTACAGGACACAAGACTTTAGGGCATCAACCCCAACAATCTCCCACTTATCCTAAAGCGAAGTGGGGTGTACCAAAAAACTTAGTACAAAACAATAAACTAGGGAATAAAAGCCCAGTACAAGAAAATCTCCCACTTGCCCTAGTCCAATCGCGGGAAATTCTGTAGACCCATGCTCCGTAGGTGACCCTCAAACACTATAGCCATGAGAGCCTTCGTAAACGGGTCAGCAACATTAAAATGGTCTAGGTTAGACTGATTCATCTCATCTCCTCAACCTTTTGAGGCGTCTTAGGACACATTTCCTTAGACAAAGTGACTCCAGGCCTAAACGGCAGTAGGCCCCTCCTGGAGTCTTATATCCAGTACTTGAGCCACAACTTGTCAATGTATGATGCCTGAGACAGTGCTAGCACTTTGTTCTTACGATCCCAAAAGATCTGTATACTTAGAACAAACTGAACCTCTTCCAAATATTTCATTTGGAATTTGGTCGCTAGCCAGTTCTTAACTGCAGTCAGTAGACCTACATCATTCCCAATAAGTAGGATATCGTCTATGTACAACGCTAAGAAGAATATTGAAGCGTTGATGATCTTCCTAGACACAAGGTTCGTCAACGTGTCAACATCCTCTATTGCCTTCTTATAAGACAAAGGATCCTCAACGTCGCCATCTGCTACCATAGCAAGGATTTTCGTGAAACCCAAATAGCGAACGGGTGGGTTCGCAACCCTCCCACTACGTTGAAGTTCCCTCAACTCTTGAGGTGAAACTGACCTACTGAATGAACTCTCATCAACAACTCTTGTTGATGTAGCAGGCTCTTCAACAACTCTTGTTGAAGTTTCAATAGTTTCATTGGAAAGCTCACACAACACGACTTTTCTTCATGGACTGTGCTCCCTTATACGATCCGCCTTCAGAAAAGTAGCATTTGTTGAAATAAATGTTGGATTTTATGTCCTAAAACTCGTTGTTTGTAATTTAATAAACATATTCTGTTTTGTTTTTCGATAAAGTTGTTATTGATAATGTATCAATAAACTAAGATCCTATGGCTATTTAATGTAGTTTGAACTTTATGTAGTGACATAAATGTGGATCAAGTTCAAATATGTAGCCAAAATGGTCTATAGTATACAAATAAGATTGGGCGCCTTATTCTGGGGAAACTATGGATGCGGCCCACTTTGTAGTTAGTACAAACGATGTGATCCTGAATCGTTCATATAGATATATGTGAGAGGGGGCATCCTATGTAAAGAGTTTGCATAAGATTGAACCATGAAATAGTCACTTTTTACATTCTAAATGTCGTTTTATGTATAAGACTGACTATTTCGTTACTTGATGACCTAGGTAACTTAATCTTAATCCTGATCTAACTTTGAACTCTTGTTCACTCGAAATTATCCTTAGATCTTCATAGGTGAGGGCAGCTCATCATCGCTGGCCCAATAAGCCTCCCATTTTAGGGGTAAGATCGAGTGGATAGCTGGGAACATAGGGTGCAAGACGGAATTCACTCCTACCCGTTATAGGGATAGTAGATAGGTTATTCCCTTTAGTATTGAATTCAGGTCTTGAAAAAGGGGCCTCACCCTCTTCTTTGCCCGAGAGGGATTCGGTTTATAGGTTGGACCTTAATCCAATTGTTTATTAGAGGAACCGTGGAACTTAAGGAACAAGATGTATTCTTGGGGGTAAAACGGTTTTTATGACCCAATCGAGATTACGAACAACCTGTGAAGGATTAGTTTACTAATCATGGTTATATCAAATGGACACAAATATATCTATAGTGAGGGAAGTGCAACTACAGGACTATAGTGGAATGACCCGTTAGTTAACGAATGTTCATTAGCTCCATCTAAAGAGTTTAGCCAGCTAATCTCGGATCGTTGGAGCCCATGATCTATAGTTCCATTAGGTTCCCCTACTAGCTCGTATGGAATAAACTTAGAATAATATGATAGAATAATTCGAATTGTTCGAATTAGGTGAAGAGAGAGAAATCGACAAGTATTTGTGATATAGTGGTCGGGTTTTTCAGTTTAGAGATACAACTTTAAAATTTAAATGTGATTTAAATATCAAGAATATGAATATGTTCATATTCGGAAGCTCGAAAATAATGGAAATTGTCAAAGATGTAAAAAGTCAAAGAGTTGACTTTTGACTTTAAAAAGTCAAACTTTGACCGACCTTATATTCAAATGTGATTTGAATTTCGAGAAAATGAGTGCGTATTCATGCTCGGGAGGTCAAAATTAGTCAACACGAAAAAAATCATAAAAAGTCAAAATGTTGACTTTTTGGTCAAAGTTTGACTTTGATCAAATGACTATTTTGCCCTTTGACTATAGTTAATGGGAAAAATCCAAACTTTTGTTGGATAATTCCATTAACAAAATAGTGGACTAGGTGTTGGCTTATAGTGAAGACATTAAGCCCTATAAGATAGTGGATTATAGGTGTTGGGTTTTATGGATTTGGTTCATGCAATTGTTGTATGGCTTTTTTCTATAAATTGGGCTTTTCAATTTAGTTGAAAAACTTTTGCAATTTTGCCAAAAGAGTTTTCTAAATTTGGGCTGCAAAATTCTCTTTTCTTTGAGTGAAATAAAAACCCAAACCCAAATTCATTCTTATTTTCCATCTCTTTTCCCTCTCTCGGTTTCCTTCATCCACCGGGTCCCACAAGTCAGTTCTAAGTCCAGAGGATAGTAAGTCAACTTTAGTGGTGGTCCGGAAGAGTTCGGATCCAGATTCAGCGAGGAAAAGCATTGTTCGGGAGCTACAAAGGTAGTATCCCATCCCTTTTAATTCATTGTTGTTTCCTTCAAATGCATGCTATTTTCTTTAACTTAAAAGCAATTAGAGTATAATTAGATCCTAATTCCGCTGCGTATATCTCGAGTTCCATCATGTGGTATCAGAGCATGCTAGAATTACTCTTAATTCTGTCTCTTATACACATCTAGATGTGTATAAGAGGACTGTGGTTCTAACTTCCGTGGATTAGCCTCAAGCACATGTGCAGGGCAACCCCAAATGTGAAAGTGATGTAAACTAGCTTTACGCCCATTCCACAACTCTAGAGATAATCTTGCAACACTCTTGGAAGGAACATAGTTTGTCTCTTATACACATCTAGATGTGTATAAGAGAATAACCTCGACTGTGGTTCTAACTTCCGTGGATTAGCCTCAAGCACATGTGCAGGGCAACCCCAAATGTGAAAGTGATGTAAACTAGCTTTACGCCCATTCCACAACTCTAGAGATAATCTTGCAACACTCTTGGAAGGAACATAGTTGACTATGTATACTGCAGTCTCCACTGCGAAACCCAAAATGAGTTCGGTAAGGAAGCGTAACTCATCATCGAGCGAACCATGTCTAACAAGGTCCTATTTCTCCTCTCCGCTACACCATTCTCCTAAGGTGTACCCAACGTTGAGAGTTGGGAAACGATTCCATGTTCTAGACCTGGAATGTCGAGTCCAAAAACTCTCCACCTCGATCCGATCAAAGTGTTTTAATCTGTCTATCTAATGCATTTTCAACTTCAGCCTTGAACTCTTTAAACTTTTCAAAGGATTCAGACTTCCGTTGCATAAACATACCTTGAGTAATCATTAGGGAAACTGATAAAATACTCATAGCCACCTCGAGTTTGCACATTCATAGGACCACAAAGATCATAATGTACTAACTCAAGAGGCTCCTTGGCTCTATAACCTTTTCCAGTAAAAGGTCGTTTAGTCATCTTACCCTCAAGGCAAGATTCGCACACTGAGAAAGAATTTTCTTCTAACTCATTTAGAAGTCCATTCTTCACCAATCTCTTGATCCTATTGAGATTGATGTGCCCTAAACGTAGATGCCAAAGTTGGGCATTTTCTTTTGGAGAAATTCGTCAACATTTTGATTGAGTTACGATAGTTTGGAACATTTTAGTATTATGGAGGGAATTAATGGCTAACGGCCTTAGCACATATAAATTCGATTCCAGATTTGTTGTGCAATAAAAAACACCATCTTTATGAATAAATGCTTTATTCACATTAAAAGAGATAGTATATTTACATTGCAATAAACACTTTACAGAAATAAGGTTCCTCTTTAGTTCAGGAACAATATATAAAACAAGAAACCTATTCTGTAAAGCTAACTAGAATCCTCCCACTGCCAGAGCTGAGACGACGTGCCCAGTGCTTACTCACATCATCATCTCACCAGTCTTCAGCTGTTGTCAAGATCTAATCCCCTGAAAAGAAGAACAAACATGGTTAGTGGTGTCTGAATCAATTATCCAGGCAGAATCATCATTCTCCACTAAACAAGTTTCAAGAACAAGTAAATCACATTTACCTATATCGGCCTTGGCCTTAGCCTTGGCTGCTTTCTTCCTTTTCAGATACCGAGGATAGTTCCTCTTTCAGTGTCCATCTTGGTTGCAGTGGAAACACTTTCCTTTAGCAACTAGTGGATGTTTACTTGGGGCGACATGTGGTGGGTTAGCAGGTGCCTTCTCTTTACCCTTACCACCCTTCTTCTTCTTCCCCTTGGTAGAGTTAGAAGTAGAAGGTGCAAACTTCATTCCTAAGGTCGAACCTCTATGAAACGTCCTAGAGGATGAAGCAACATTTGCCTCACCCTTCTGCCTCTCTTTACTTTTCAGTAAAGATTGGTATGTCTGCAACTCGTTGAGGAGAGTTGTATGGTTATATTTCACTTTGTTAAGAATCACATTTCTAACAAAGTGCAGGAAGCTCTCCGGCAAAGAATGCAGGATTATGCTAACCTGGCTTCCTTCATCGATGGTTGACCCATTGAACTCTGCCATATTAAAGTGGACAATTATGTTTAGCACATGTTCACGAACAGAGGTGCCTTCTTCCATTTTGGAGTTGAATATGTATTTAAGAGCCTCATGCATAAGCTATTCAGATGGTTGTTCAAACATCCCCCGCAGAGACTCCATGATCTCACGCGCTGAGACCATAGGCTCATGTTTCTTGGCCAAGACTTCGAAAAGACTTGCCAAGGTATAGGCACGGGGCTTCTCATTCGCCCTTGTCCATCGCTCGTATGCCTCCTGAACATTTCGTGCCGCATTCGGAGCTGGAATAGGAGAACAAGCCTCTGTGAGAGCGAACATGAGATCCTCGATGATCAGGATCGTCGTGATCATATGTCTCCATTTGCGAAATTATCGTTAGTAAGTTTTTCAGCGCTTAACAATGCCAACTTGGTTGTTGCCATTTTGAAATGTTGCTGAAAATACGAACAAAACTTTATTAAAATTTACTAAACCACTTTTAAACCAATCAGTTTTGCAAAACAGTTTCAAGTACCCTAAGTTATAGACTTCTATTTTGCAATGATGCCCTAGTGAGGCAAGACAAACGCCACCAGTGGGTTGATCAGCTTCCCTTTCGTTGGGATGAGACATTCTAAACCATTAGGCAGAACTAACTATTGGAACTGAACCTAACAACCACTATTTTTCAATCCAGAATCGTTAACCTTTAACTATTCCGCGTAAGTGTAACCCCTCGCTTTCGGTGCCAGAGTCCTGCCCTAATGAGCCCACCGTAGGGAAGAAGCAGATTAGGACAAGAGACTAAGTTACCTTATCATCTTACAGGAGAACAAATAAAGAAACGCATAAAACTGCCATCCTTAAGGGGACACTCCCAGGGTGCCTTGAGGCGATGCGTAATAACTTTATTCAACCTGACAAGGGAGACCGAGGGATATGCTATCACACTTCCCGCTCCCACTTACTATGATCACTCTCTCCATCCACCTTGATATTGACCACAAACACCATCCGTTGGGGGGACATGCCAAAGGTGTCGTGAGGTCGATGATAGATATCACGGTGTGGACTATGTAGGAGAAACGTGAAAGGTTTAAGTGAAGCATCTTATGCCCCAAGTACCTCCTACTGAATGTTCTACCTAGGGGTTCATTAACCTAGACAATCTGGCTACTAATTTTAGTCTAAGTTGTCTTTTTAAACTCTGCTCATAAACAACATTTGTCTGTGAAACATGAACAAGTTCAAGTAGTCACATTTAAACACTTTAATGGACTTTTCTTAACTTGCATGCATGCATCAAATCTATCTAATTCACCTTTCCAGTTAAGTTCCCAGGTAGGGGTGTTACGTTTCCATCAACTTAAATAGCCCAGCCTAGACAGAATCCGCCATAGACAAAAGGTCCCTTATAAATAGATTTGCTACATTTTAAACTTTTATTAGCCAATTTAATCCTATTAAACTGATTAAAAGATTAAAGCCTTAGGGTTGTTAATCGTATTAGAACCGTGATCTTAGGTCTATGTGCTCCAAGTTTTAAACATTTTAAAACCATGAATTAAACCTAAGTGAGTATGCATGTCTTTCTTATTTCTTTTAGTTCTAATTTCTCTTTAACTTAAAAGAAACAACTAAAACCATTGCACACAACGAGGCATTTATAACATTTATAAAATAACCTATGTGTCATGCTTCATGCAATGTCCGATCATTAATATATATAACTTTTATATAACGCATAACAACTAAGAAAACATGCTATCATTCACCCTTATACTATAACATTTATAATATAAAGATGATGTATGTCAATGCTTTTTTATGCATGCATAAATATCACTCTTATATTATATGATGCATGAGCATGCTCTTACATAATTAAATCATGTTTCTCTAAATTATAACAATTACAATAAAGACATGATGCATGACCATTGCATAACCTAAGGTGGGATTTACTATATGTGCATACCATATGACATATAAAAAGCATACATCGCATGTAATAAATAAAGGATTAATAGACTGGGATGAGCCTTTACAAAAAATAGAAATGAAAAACCTTATCTATTACATTTTTCATCCAGTAAACCGATTCACAGGCGAACCAGGTCTTGAACCGCCAGGAGGACTTCATCGTGTAGCAAACTTTAGAAGGTAGACGATCGTTCAGCACGCACTAAATGATAGAAGCATAAGTGAACGATAACGTAGATGACGACAAGGCTACGAAGCCTGATCATCTATGCGATCGTGTAGCGTGACGACAGGTAAAAAATTTAACGTGTGTTATACTAAGCGATCATTTAGTTAGTTACTAAGCGATGAAGCTTGTTGACCTAAACGATCGTCTAGCGCGCGTGCTTTAAATAGCGATCGCGTACTCCTTCATCTTTACGATGCGATCAATAGCGATCACATTGAGTAGAAATACTATCTCATCCGAGAGTTTGTACATCGAGGGTGAAGGATCTCATATCTAAGAGTTCCATGAGCGCGTTCGAATCGCTCCGATCTCACAGTTACGGAAATGAAAATATATATATTCAACATACAGTTATGCAAACAAACATTAATTATCAGTATGCTTTAACAGGACAAATAATAAAAGAAAGAGTTCCATACCAGTTGAAGACAATCTTCAATCTTTGGAACTCCAATGCAGCGGAACCCTCCAAGCGATTTACCAATGCCCAGCGGAAATGTCGACTGCAGTAGCACGAACAACGCGGACTCACGACCGCAATGGGGACGACACCACCACTAAAAAGCCCTAGGTATTCTTGGAGTGAAAACTCAAAGGGAGGGCTTTGGTGAATCTGGTAGACGAAGGAGGAAACACGAATCATGTAGGCGATACGCAAGTGGGAGGGAAGAAAACACTATCGTATAGCAGAAATGCTTATCGTTTAGGAGACGCTACACCATCGTCTAGGATTTACTGAACGATTGTTTAGGAAAAGGTACACAATCGTTTAATAAAATTGGCACACTATACGATCGTTTAGAGAAGCTATCCGATCGTGTAGGAGACAGTGTGCGATCGTTTAGCGCGAGGTGGACGATTGTCTAGACGGAGAGCGCTATCGTATCGGCTCTCAAGCGATCGTTTACTTTCACCATCCCATGCTTCCGAAATCTCTTCGGGCGATCTGACGACGGGCGATCAAAATGAAAACCTTTTTCATTTTAATTCATTGGTTACATTAACTGATGCTCCCCACTAACCCACGTCTGAATGTGAAATTTTAGCATAATTATTATATAATTAACCAATTAATTAATTAATAAATGTAATCATATTATATTTATATCTTATAGTTTGATATCACATATCTACTATAGTATTTTCTCCTCTACTTGATATAAATCATATTTATATCTAATTTCCTCCAAAATAATGTATCTCATACATTTAGCCAATTATATCATATATAATTAATCAGTCCAATTATATCATAAATAATCGAACTTCCTCTTGTCAATTTGAACATTTCAAATTAACCCAAATACTGGTTCTCGACTTTATCCAAGCTACCTAGGGGACCTAATGGACCTATGGCTCGAAGCTTCAACGGTACGTGAATAGTTGACTAAACTCTTTAGCCACGAAATCCACCATCCGTTAACTGTCAGGCATTCCACTAAAGACCAACATCTGAACTCTTCTTACCATAGATATATTTCTGTGTCCATTGTATGTAACCAATCATGAGTATGATGACCCTTCACAGATGCTCATAAGTACAGTTGGGCCAAATTACCGTTTTGCCCCTATAGTTACATCTCACTCCTTAAGTACCACTGATTCCACTAATGAACAATACAACATAGTCCAACTATGTGTGAACACCTCTCGAGCTAAGAGAAGGTCTATGGCGCCACATCGTTCAAGCCTCGGAATCATCCTTTAAGGGAGCTATCTATCTATTTACCCCCTGCTTCGGGGAAGAAGTGAATTCCATGTTGTGTAGCTGAGTTCCCAGCTCCCAAATCAGAGCAATCCGAAAAATCGTAGATTTGAATCGGCGATCTGGCCACTCGCACCCATACAAATGAAAGGAACTCCCTCAATGGCAGAAGTTCCCAACTCACTCAGGATTGAGGTCATGTTACCTATGGTCATCCTAGTGAAGTGAAGTCTCTATCATGAACGATGTTATATAACGAGAAGTTAACACTTTTTGGTCAGGTCTTATACAAACTCTTTGTATAGGATGCCCCCGCTCACATGTCCCCAACATGAATGATAAGGATCAGACCATATTTAACAAGTCACAACACTTATGACCATTCCACAAGTGGGCCGCATCCGTAGCATCACCAGGATAAGGTTTCCCTCCTATATCCATATACTATAGACCATTTTGGTTATCACTAAAGACATGATCCACTTGTATGTCACCACATACATGGTTGAGTCACATACAGATAACCAGGGGTCTTATGTTTATTGGTTTGTGGTAAAGCAAATAAAACAAGTAACTGAGACAAATTACAAGATGTGAAGTAAATATGATATATGAACAACACAAGCGTAAAAACTGTTTACAAACTACAGGACACGAGACTTTCGGGCATCAACCCCAACAGAGGAGGCGTGATTGTCATGAAAATAGCTTCAGAGCAAACCGTTGTTGATCCATTTACGAAGGCCCTCACGGCTACAGTGTTTGAGGGTCATCTATAAAGTATGGGTCTATGGGACAGACCACAGCTGGACTAGGGCAAGTGGGAGATCTTGTACTAGGCATGTTGTGCCCTAGTTTATTGTTTTGTGTACTTGTAATTTAATTATCTTGTACACCCCACTAGCTTTAAGACAAGTGGGAGATTATTGGGGTTGATGCCTTATATCTCATAGGGTCCTATAGTTTGTAAACCTTGTATGAACAAATATTTCTGTGATTAATAATATATGATATTTTATTCACTTTGTCTACGAAATATATGATATTTTATTCGCAGTAACCACAAACCAATAATCTAATATCCAATGTTATCATTATAACTTAAACATGTATGTGGAAACATACAAGTGGATCATGTTTAAGTGAGAACCTAAATGGTCTGTAGTATATGGTTAAGGCTGGGTACCTTACCCTAGTGACACTATGAGTATGACCCACTTTGTAGGTGTTACGAATGTTGTAAAGTGCTACAAGGGATCTGATCTTGATCATTCATGTATTAAACATGTGAGCGGTAGGAGTTTGTATAAGACCGAACCATGAAATGTTTAGTCTCGTTTTATAATGTCATTCATAATAGAGATTTCCATTTCACTAGGATGACCATAGGTAACATGACCATAATCCTGAGTAAGTTGTGAACTTTTGCCTATGAGGGCAGTCCTTTGATTTGTATGGCTGAGAGTGGCCAGATCGTCGACTTAACAAGCCAACCATTTTGGGGATTCGTCTTATTGAGGAGCTGGGAACTCAGCTACAAAAGATGGAATTCACTCCTTCCCTGAAGCAGGGAAAAGTAGATAAATTGCTCCCTTAAAGGTTAATTCTGGGTCTTGAACAATGCGGCGCCACACCCTCTCTTGGCTTGAGACGAATTTAGTCATAGTGGGATCTATTATTCATTAGAGGGATTAGTGGTACTTAAGGAGTTTGATGTAACTACAGAGGAAAAACGGTAATTTGGCCCAACTGTACTTATAAGTAATTTGTGAACGGTCATCATATTCTTGATTGATTATATCCAATGGACACAAAAATATATCTGTAGTGTGAAGAGTGCAGCTGTCAGTCTTTAGTGGAGTGCTCGACAGTTAACGAATGGTGGATAATGTGATTAAAGAGTTTAATCAGTTATTCACGTACTGTTGGAGCTTTAAGCTACAGGTCTGATAACTGGCAGAAATGCCAGTTATTATAAACCTTTTATTTAGAATTATGAGGGCTAATAAGTAGAAAATGCGGTGATAATACTTAGAATTTGCAAAAAAATTTAGTTTTGCGTCAATTAACACCTAGATCCTCACTGACCCCAATATTATGCGTTACTCCATGCCAAAGTGTCTATTTTTGTAGCTATCGCAGGAATCAAACGCATGCGTTGGAAATAAGTAATCAAAGACAAACGCATGCGCTGAAGCCAGGCGATCACAAAGACAAACGCATGCGCTGAAAGTTTGATCGCATCTTCCATCACATGGAAGTTGCGAAGATCGTATGCATCCATCACATGGAAGATGCGGTGATCGTATGCGTCCATTGCATGGAAGTTGCAGTGATCGTATGCATCAATTGCATGGAAGTTGCGGTGATCGTATGCGTCCGTTGCATGGAAGTTGCGGTGATCAAGCGAATGCGGTGATCAGTTGGAAATTGCGGCCACAAAATGACAACCATATTAGAAGGACGATCGCAAGACGAGTAGAACGCATTGATGCTTCAGCCAAATCAAGCTCGGACGCATACCTTGAGAGTATCAACAAGATAAGACGATGTGACATTGCCCATACCGCAACAAAAGCATCAGTGACCCATAACGAAATCATGATAGCTGTCGGCGTTTAAACTCTATAAATAGCCTTTGGACCTTCATTTCAAGACATCTGAACTTCTGTCTTAAGGCAGAGGTTTGTGATCATAGATGAGAGCTTAAACCAGATTTTGAGTGAGAATTCTTCACCTCCACAAACCAGACCAAGTGACGATCGGAGCTTTCGCCAGAGATAGAGCTCAAGAGAGACATTTCCACCATTCATCCATAGCACAACCAGCAGACTTGACGCAGAGTCCTTCATTTCTCTTATAATCTCTCTATTGTATTACATTTTAGCTTAAGATATTAAGACATTTTGTGATCAATGCAAATCTTGACTCCTTCATTGTCGTCTTCTTCATCATCTTCATCTTTATCATAGTTTATCTTCAGTGTTTATTTATCAAAGGCAATCACATGCTTAATCGTGTAGCCTAGAGATAGGACGCATGTAGCAACCCACCGAGAGGTGTGCGTTGTGCGAGTATAGTGAGTTAATTCTCTTTGCTTGGTGAAAGGCTGTAGCAACGCTTGTCTCTAGGATGTTGCATTGCTTGTCTATAAGTTAAATAGCCGTGTCTAACTTCCTGAGAAGGTAAGAGATGGAACGCACTAAAGCAATGTTCGCATTGTTCCTAGAGATAGGCATAATCTTATGCTCGACGCAACAATGCACTATAGAGATATAGTCATGCGGCTGACCACCGAGAGGTGTGCGATGCATTAGTGCAATGAGCTGGGATTACTCGGGTGATTTAAGATAATAAACATTACTATGCTTTGATGGTTGTTATGTCTCTACCTATTCTCATCGCAAGTCTTCTATTGCTCAATTTGTTTAGTTAGGAGTAGGAGTAGTGTGTAAATCTATTAAACTTATTTATATTTTTATTCATCACCTAAAACGTATTGCTTCACAAGCATTATTGAGTGACAAGTCCCTGTGTTCGACCTCGGATTACCCGAGAAACTTGCATTTGCGTTATACTTGGCGCGAGCGTAAGAAAACTTGTGATAGGAACGCATGGTCATTGCATACTAGATTAACGCATCTTCATTCCGATGCATGACCTCAGACGCTGTCTCTTATACACATCTAGATGTGTATAAGAGACAGACGCATGGGTGCAAATTCATAAGCCATGTCTAATGCATGATTTCATGTACAACCCCATCCGTCCTTAATAATAATAAACAATTTTTCTACCAACAAGTTTTTGGCGCCGTTGCTGGGGACTTGGAAACTAATGTTTTGTGAAGTTTGTGTGTTTTCGCAGGCACCCTTTCAATTTTAGGCGTATTGTAGATTGTGCGACCAAGCTGCAAACAATATTTGAAGTATAGGCGATGCGTCGAAAGTTAAATATTGACCCCGAGATAGAAAGGCTATCTGTCGCATGAGATGGAAGCAGTTTTAGGTGCATGCCAACCATCATGTGTCCAACAATTGCTAGCTCTAATGGTCAGGGCAAGCCCCTTGACCCAAGCAGTTGAAAACCATCTCCTGCATGGGAGACTCCTTGCGGTGACAACACTCCAATTTCTCCAGGGACGTCTTCTACTCTATCTTTTACGTTGCTTCCTTAGTTTAATTTATCATTTTTATTTATTGTTATTTTGGATATGCGGCTACTTCCTTGGTTGTGGTGCGTTTGCTTCTTGTAAGTGTGATAATAACTCTCCTCGGTGCACAGTTACAACGGAAGAATCCTCCATATCCTTCAACACATGGCTTCAATCGCATGAATTCCAATGCATTGTCACATACGTTATTCTACTTAAGGTTTTGTTCTTGTTATCTTTTATGCCTTATCCTTTTGAAATTCTCCTTGTCTGATTGCGGTTCTTTGCGATGCATCTATAATGGTACAAATAATTCACTACATCCTCTAATTAGTATCGCAAGGGTCTTCATACTTTTAATAGCTTCTTCAAATTGTGAAAGTCTATAGTTTTATTGTGTGCAAACCCTTGCTCAAACATTTGTTATCACATTCTTGTTGAGTTTGATTTTAACTTGTAGTGAGAACGCTGCCAGCCTCTAAGTTTGGGGGTGGTGGCGGTCTCGAAGAATTACGTTCATCACATTACGATTATCTCCTTCAAGAAAAAAAATATTTAAAAATAACAACTTCACTGCCAACGCAATGGGGAAACCCATGTTGACACGAGTTGAGTTGTGAAAGACACTTACCCGTAGTTGGATGTACGCATGACACCCGTGGGGGCAAGCCAAAACGAAGGTAAGTCGCTAGGATCAACGCATAAGCGCAATTCCTCTATTTGGCGCAAGCCAAATTAAGCAAGACATGAGTTGAGTTGAATATGGAACGCANAAGCCAAATTAAGCAAGACATGAGTTGAGTTGAATATGGAACGCAACCAAAGTTGGATGCCCGCATGACACACGTGGGGGTAAGCCAAAATGAAGAGCGTAACCAGGTTCAACGCCGCATTCAAATAAGTAATCGCATAATCTGGAATTGTTTTGAACAAACGCATTCTCAAGAGCTGGATACAAGGTTGCGATGAATGAATAAAAATTTTTTGAGCAAAGGCTTGCCGAATTTAACTTAGAAAAGATTTCTTTTGAAAAGCAGCCGAAGTAGAGGAGAACATTGAGTCCATAGTTAGAGGCACGAGTAAATTATATTCTGAGAAGATGGTCATAGCAAAGAGATGCTGGAAGGTGAGTTAAGAATTTCTTGAGTATAACGCATGCTTGAGGACAAACATGATTCTATGTTTGGGGGGGTGATAACTGGTAGAAATGCTAGTTATTATAAGCCTTTTATTTAGAATCATGAGGGCGAATAAGTAGAAAATGCGGTGATAATACTTAGAATTTGTGAAAAAATTGAGTTTTGTATCAATTAGCCCTAGATCCTCACTGACCCCAATATTATTCGTTACTCCATGCCAAAGTGTCTATTTTTGTAGCTATCGCAAGAATCAAACGCATTCGTTGGAAATAAGCAATCGAAGATAAACACATGTGCTAAAGCCAGGTGATCACAAAGACAAACGCATGCGCTGAAAGTTGGATCGCATGCTTCCATCGCATGGAAGTTGCGGTGATCGTATGCGTCAATCACATGGAAGTTGTGGTCATTGTATGCGTCCATCACATGGAAGTTGCGATGATTGTATGCATCCATTGCATGGAAGTTTCGGTGATTGTATGCGTCTATTGCATTGAAGTTGTAGTGATCGTATGCGTCCGTTGCATGGAAGTTGCGGTGATCAAGCGAATGCAGTGATCAATTGGAAATTGCAGCCACGGAGTGACAACCATAATAGAAGGACGATCGAAAGACAGGTAGAACGTGTTGATGCTTCAGCAGAATCAAGCTCGGATGCATACCTTGGGAGTATCAACAAGATAAGACGATGTGACATTGCCCATACCGAGACAAAAGCATCAGTGAGCCATAACACAATCATGATAGTCGGCATTTAAACTCTATAAATAGTCTTTGGACCTTCATTTCAAGACATCTGAACTTCTGCCTCAAGGTAGAGGTTTGTGATCACAGATGAGAGCTTGAACCAGATTTTCAATGAGAATTCTTCACCTCCACAAACCAGATCGAGTGACGACCGAAGTTTTCACCAGAGATAGAGCTCAAGAGATACATCTCCACCATTCATCCATGGCACCACCAGAAGACTTGATGCAGAGTCCTTCATTTCTCTTCTAATCTCTCTATTGTATTACATTTTAGCTTAAGATATTAAGACATTTTGTGATCATTGCAAATCTTGACTCCTTCATTGTCGTCTTCTTCATCATCTTCATCTTTATCATAGTTTATCTTCAACGTTTATTTATTAAAGGCAATCACATGCTTAATCATGTAGCCTAGAGATAGGACGCATGTAGCAACCCACCGAGAGGTGTGCGTTGTGCGAGTATAATGAGTTAATTCTCTCTGCTTGGTGAAAGGCTGTAGCAACACTTGTCTATAGGATGTTGCATTGCTTGTCTATAAGTTAAATAGCTGTGTCTAACTGCCTTAGAAGGTAAGAGATGGAACGCACTAAAGCAATGTTCGCATTGTTCCTAGAGATAGGCATAATCTTATGCTCAACGCAACAATGCACTATAGAGATATAGTCATGCGGCTGAGCACCGAGAGGTGTGCGATGCGTTAGTGCTATGAGCTGGGATTACTCGGGCGATTTAAGATAATAAACATTACTATGCATTGATGGTTGTTGTGTCTCTACCTATTCTCATTGCAAGTCTTCTATTGCTCAATTTGTTTAGTTAGGAGTAGGAGTAGTGTGTAAATCTATTAAACTTCTTTATATTTTTATTCATCGCCTCAAATGTATTGCTTCACAAGCATTATTGAGTGACAAGTCCCTGTGTTCGACCTCGAATTACCTAAGAAACTTGCGTTTGCGTTATACTTTGCACGAGCGTAAGAAAACTTGTGATAGGAACGCGTGGTCATTGCATACTAGATTAACACATCTTCATTCTGATGCATGACCTCAGACGCATGGGTGAAAACGCATAAGCCATGTCTAACGCATGATTTCATGTAAAACCCCATCCGTTCTTAATAATAATAAACAATTTTCCTACCAATAAGATCCATAAGGTCCCCTTGGTAGCTCAAAGGATTTAAGTTGAGAATCAGTTTTTGGGTTAATTTTCTATATGATTCAAATATATTTTCTATATTATAGTTGTTAAATTTAATATAAATATGATTTATATTAAATGTCATAAAATAGAGAAAAAGAATTAGGATTTATATATTGTATATGATGCAATATTAGAACTATAGGTTATAAATATAATATGATAAGTTGGTTATCATATTTATTTATAATTATTAATTATTTAATAATTAAACCATTTTTCTCTTTAACCATTCTTAGTGGGAAGTTAATTGGTTTTATGGCAATAATGGGATAAATGAAAATTTGGTTTTTATTATCCTAAAGATCATCATTCACAATTTGAAGTGTTCTTCACGATTTCCTTGAGAGACTATACGATCGAGTAAGAAAGTCTATGCAATAGACTTGATCGCCTACACGATAGAACAAAACTCTATGTGCTAGTGTTAGTTCTTCCTCGATCATCTTCCTCCTCCATCCTACAAACTCCTTATAACGAAAATAGCCATAGCCCACCACTTCTAGGTTCTCACACCGAGAATACCAAGGTCACCAAGTGGTAGTGTCCTCCTTTGGTTTGAGTTTGGTTGCTGCTCGTTCGAGGAGTGTTTGTGACTTATTCGAGGCGTTTGTGAATGAGTAAGTTCGAGGGATTTAATTGAAGAAAGGTATAATCTCTAAACTCTTGTTTATTACTCAAAATCATGTTGTGATTTATCTTATGATGCATAATTTGGTCTGTTTACTATAAATGTATGCGTTCAATCGAAATGTGATTTGGACGATCTGCTTCCACTCAAAGGTTCTCTGTAAAACGAGTTTCTTCAGTTGCACCAAGGGCCTTTAGCCTTTCAATGCTGTATTTCTTCTCGGGTTTCGTCTGTATAGACCCTACACTCGCCGCTAACCACTTGGCAATCTTATCAAACACCCTACCCTTCAATTGAGAATCTGTTCCAACCTACGGGGTACTCAATCCAGCATCAGACATCAGTTCCAACACTACTGGATCTCTACTCTTTATCTTGGTTGGATCTAGATCCATATGAACCTTGGGATCTCTAGTGGTAGGGTCAGAGTCTCCATCGATTGTCTGTTTGCTCTGCCTGCCACTTCTCCTTGGCATCAATACCTAATTATGAAGTGCACATGTTAGATACATACAACATTGATGTATCCTGAACTAATGCATGAACCTTCTTCCATACCTCTTCCCGAGCCTCATCTCTCAGACTTAGAAGAAGGTGTAAAGACAACTGATACCACCCTTATGATACCAAATAGGTAGCTAATATGTAAGATTCTTAATTAATTCTTATGAATACTTACAAAGGTTCATACTATACAAAATATTAGCTTTAACAATACTAATAACTTTCAAAGATAACCCAATCCAAATCTTTCTATGTGAGAGAGTAGCAGTTCAAAACCTTGAGTGGCATTTCCCAGAACGCTTCGCTTCCGCTACCTAGGGGAGGGGGAAATGAAACATTCAAAATGTGAGCTAAAAAGTCCAGTGAGTAGTACCTTTTAAATGAAAACAAGTTTTGTTTTAAGGAAAAAATTTTTGGGAAATCAATTTTCACACTCAAGCAAACATCACACATAAGAATGCAACCCCTCCAGCCTGATAACTGGATATTCCTAGCATGATCATGTATTTTCCTAAGTATTCTAGTGAATTCCCGATATGAATTATGTGAAAACAATCACAATACTCTTATAGCCCGCCGAATGTGCACATGTCGACAATATCCCGTTAGACGTGCTATAGACACACTAATAATTTCCTAGGGTGCAATCCCAGTTTCCAATGCAAATCACAACAAGAAAAATAACAAGAAATAATAAAATCCAGAAAAACACATTTCCCGATCATGTCAATTTTCCCAAACTTTTGACATATATATAATAGCACACATATATATAATTCAAACATGCAAAAATAATTAAAACCTAACACAATCCTCTTGAAGATTTTCCTTAAGAAGACTCGAGCAGCTTTTGACTTGGATTCTTTGCATTCCACTTCAAAGAAATCCAAATTAGTCCAAAGTTCCTCCACTAATTCCATTTTAGTCTAAAAAATAACTTTAAATTAAAATAACCAGCTTACCTTCTTCAACATACCCAAAATCACAACTTTTGAGGTTATTTGGGCAGTTTGGTGGGTGTGGGCAACTGTTCGGGCGAGGGGCTAGGCGTGGCAAAACGTAACTAGCCATATCTGTGCGGTAGATCACGCACAGGGTGAGCAATACATGGTGCTGGGCATAGGTGTGCGTGCCCGAGTGCTGAGCAACCTTCTTTAGAACGCTAGGCATGCACAGTTCATTCGTGCACGCGAGGCTCGGCGGAGTGACACTCGAAAGCGTGCATTGGAGCGCTCAACTGCATGGTCATGTGTGCTGACGAGCATCCGTGCACCTAGCATTAGGCATCCGTGCGCGGTTGGTGATGGGCATCGATGCGCACTTGGCCTATGCGATCAGTTGGGCCTTCTATCTTCCCACGCTGATTCCTCTCTTCTCACAATTCTAACTCAAATGGCAGCCTAGAGTCTTATTCTACATTCCCCTCTAAGCACTCTCACACTAAACTCACTCAATTTGCATGAGTAGATTATGAAAGCTAAGCTTCCTAAGTTGCCCTATTATAGGCGTCCAAGCTTGGCTTAAACTTGACACCTCCACCTTACTTGCATGTCCAGCTGCCCTTCCCTTGTGTTGCCAACACCTTCCCTTGACACTTCTGCCCTGAAGTGTCTTTTTCTCCTCAAGCCAACTCATGTCCCTCACTTTGTATGCCTTCTCATGCTTCCACCTCGATTTGGTTCATGCCCACAACTCCCTTAGTCAGCCACTTGTCCAGATGAGTTGTTAACTTAACCTTGCTCTCCAAGTCACTCCTTGTCAACGCATAACCCAACCTATGGGCACATGTTCCTCATGACCGTAAGGCAATATCCAACGCTTGGCTCGTTCTTGTGCCTACACTAACCTCCAGACCATCATATACTTCCCCCTTCGTCTTACCACGCGTGACTCACCCTTGGTGCATGCACTCATTCACACTTAAGTCATCGCATGCTCTTCATCGCATAAAACACACCAAGGCCAAGTATCCTCGCCTAGGCCATCTTTGTCATATGCGTTCCATGAGGCCTTCCCTAACCTCAAGATGACTTAGTCGTCGCATGGCTTCATCGCAAGGACGCTGCCTCACCCATTCATGCGTTCAACTTAACTCTAAATTGTCTTGGCCGCTGCAACCCTACCTTGTCTAACGCTGTGAAACCTGAATTTCAATTTCCTTACTTAAGTAGGTAATTAAGGGAATTAACTTAGTGTAAGTTAAATCATATGTTGATGGATTTAAGGCTGATGGATTCATCTGGACAAGAGGTTGAACTTAAGTTAGTAGTGAAGGAATTCGGACATGAGGATTTCCATGAACAGCGGAAGGATCTTTCCAAATTTCATTCATATATGAACATACACAATTAAAGTCACAAACGGAAACAATAGACTATGCGCAAAACAGAAATTACAGCATGCTTCTCTAAAGATCAAGGGAGGGAATTAACTTACCTTTGAAGACCCATCTTCAAGACCCTTGATCACGAATGCTCATTCACAGAAACACGGCAACACTCGAACGCTTGAAAACTTCGACCGCTACACTACACTACACGATCCATATCAATCTCGAACATAACGATCACCCGGATCAAACACAACGAACGCAATGAACGACCTCCACAGAACTCGACTAGTGTCGAGTTGAGTATGACACCACCACAAAAGTTACCTTGGTATTCTGAGTGTGAGAATCCAGAGTGTGGGCTCTATGTGGACTTGTTTAGAGGTAGAGACCGGAGGAGAATAATTGTGTAAACTATTGAGCAAGTGGGAGATGTCAAAGCCTTTTGCATAGGACAATGCCCAATCGTTTAACACAAGCTATGCGATTATCTAGCTAAAGTTAAGTGATCGTTTAACTAATCGGCTAGCTTAGTGTCTATCGTGTAGAAACACTCCACGATCGTCTAGTCTCTCTAAGCTGTCGTTTAGTAAATCTTATTTACTTGACAACCTTTTCATGAGAACTTTACGAGATTGGAATTCTCAAATCAACATAACTAAATTTAGGAAAACATTTTCCTTTTATCTCAAAATTACCATGAAACCACCAATAACCTCCCACTCAATTGGTTATTAAAGAAAAAGAGATAATTATCCAATAATTATTATTATTATAGATATAAATGATAACCAACTTACCATACTATATTTATATCCTATAGTTTTAATATTTCACCTCATGAAACATATAAACCATAGCTCTTTTTCTATTTAATGGCACTTAATGTAAATATCATTTATATTAACCCTCCACTTGATGTATCTTATATACCACACCGATCATATCATATATAATCGAATTACCTCTTGTCAATTTGAACATTTCAAATAAACACAAAGAATTGATTCTTAACTCGAATCCATTGAGCTACCAATGGGATCTTATGGACCTATAGCTCGAAGCTCCAACGGTACGTGAATAATTGACTAAACTCTTTAGTCACGGGATCCACCATCCATTAATTGCCAGGCACTCCACTAAAGACCAATGGTTGAACTCTTCTTACCATAGATATATTATGTGTCCATCTTAACTAATCAACAGTGCGATAACCCTTCACAGATCGCTCGTAATTACAGCTCGACCAATAACCGTTGTGCCCCTATAGTTACATTTAACTCCTTAAATACCACTGATCCCTCTAATAAACATAAGTCATAGTCCTACTACGAATAAGTCCTCTCTTCTGAAGAGAAGTTGTGGCTACTATGTTCAAGCCCTAGATCAGCCCTAAAGGGAGCAATCTATCTACTTATCCCTATTTCGGGGAAGGAGTGAATTCCATCTTGTGGAACTGAGTTCCCAGCTCCCAAATCTGACAAGTCTCTACATGAATGGTCATGATCTACCATCTGTAGTAGTTCACAACACTTGCAAACCTCTACAAAGTGGGTCGTATTCGTAGTGTCACCAAGATCAGGTATGCCACCTATACTACAGACCTATTTAGGTTATTACTTAAGGCATGATCCACTTGTATATCCCATATACATGCTTAAGTTTACGTACAATAAACATGGAACTTTGTTTATTGGATATGAGTAAATGCCAGAATAAAATAACACTTATTTTATTCATAAACAATATGTATAATTACAAACAATGAGACTCCGAGAGAATTAGGACACCAATCCCAACAATCTCCCACTTGTCCTAATGCCTCGAGAGACTAATGTACAATACAATATAAATACATGTACAATATACAATAAACTAGGGCATACCCCAGTATCATCTCCCACTTTCCCTAGATAAGATGTCGCATGTCCTGCAGACCCAGACTCTGCAGGTGGCCCTTGAACACTTTAGCCGTAAGAGCCTTTGTAAAGGGATCAACAATGTTGTGCTTTGACGCGATCTTTGTGACTATCACATCACTACGATGAAAAATCTCCCTAATCAAGTGGTATTTCTATTCTATATGGTTTCCCCGACGATGACTCTGAGGCTTCTTTGAATTTTCCAAAACCCCGATGTTATCACAATAAAGAGTGATAGGCGAATCCATATTTGGAATAACTTCCAAATCTGAAAGGAATTTCCTCAGCCAAACAGCCTTCTTAGTTGCTTCACAAGAGGTTACGTATTCAGCTTCCATAGTGGAGTCTGCGATGCATCCTTGCTTGCTACTTCACCATACCACAGCCCCTCCATTCAGAGTGAACACTGACCCAAACATCGATTTATGAGAATCTCTATCGGTCTGAAAATCGGAGTCTGTGTATACTGTAAGGATCAGATTCTTATCTCCATACATGAATATGTAGTCCCTCATTCTCCGAAGATTCTTGAGGATCGTCTTAACCGCCGTCCAGTGATCAAATCCTGGATTGGACTAATATCGACTGATAATCCCCACTGTGTAGGAAATGTTGGGTCCGGTACACAACATTGCATACATTAAGCTTCCTATAGCTAAAGCATAGGGAATCCATCTCATCTTCTCAACCTTTTTATGTGTCTTAGGACATTGATCCTTAGACAAAACGATTCCATGCCTGAAGGGCAATAAAACCCTCTTGGAATCCTGCATCCTATACCTGATCAACATTTGATCGATGTACGATGCCTAAGACAAGGCTAACTTTTTATTCTCATGATCCCGAGAACGTACTGTGCCTCACCCAAATATTTCATTTGAAACTGGGCAGCTAGCCATTTCTTAATATTAGTCAGATAACCTACATCATTCACCATGAGTAGAATATCATCCATATATAGTACCAGGTGAGAAACGACTTGACCGTAGTGTCAAATCTAATGTTCCATGATTTAGATGCTTGTTTCTGCCTATAAATGGACCTATTAAGTTTGTAAACTCTTTGCTTTTGATCAGAAACAATGAACCCCTCTGGTTGAGTCATATAGATGGTATTTTCAAGATTACCACTAAGAAAGGCAGTCTTGACGTCTATTTCCAAATCTCATAATCATAAAATGTGGCTATGGACAAGAGTATCTTGATAGACTAGAGCATGACAACAGGTGAGAAAGTTTTCTCATAGTCAACTCCCTCGACCTGGGTATAACCCTTTGCCACGAGTCAACCCTTAAAGGTTTGCACCTTTCCATCTACACCTCTCTTTCGCTTATAAATCCACTTACACTCGATAGGTCTAACCCCATCAGGTGGATCCACAGGCTTCCAGATGTTATTAAAGTACATAGACTCCATTTCCTAGTTCATGGCTTTAACCCATTCATCCTTATCAACATCTTCCATTGCTTTCTTAAAAGACAATGGATCCTCGACCCCATAATTAGAAATGACATTCTAGGCTTCAGTCAAACCCATGTAACGATCTGGTGGGTTCATAACCCTCCCACTACGTCGAGGTAGTCTCAACTCTTCAGATGGTTGACTAGATGCACCGACCTCAATAACTCTTGTTGATCTATCGGCCTATTCAACAACTCTTGTTAAACCCTCAGTAGTCTTAGTCTCACTAGAAATCTCATGTAAAATGAGCTTATTTTGTGGCTTATTATCCCCAATGTGGTCTTCTTTCAAAAAAGATAGCATTTATAGAAACAAACACTTTATTCTCACTCAGATCATAGAAGTATCCACCACTCGTTTCCTTGGGGTAGCCTACAAAGAGGAAAACTTATGCAGTTTCAACTTCTTCGTGTTAGTCATAAGCACACATGCTAGACACCCCCAAATCCTGGAGTGGTGTAAACTACTTTTACGGCCTCTCCACAACTCAAAAGGTGTTTCAGAAAAACTTTTCGTGGGAACGTTGTTCAGGATATAGCATGCAGTATCCACTGCAAAACCCCAAAACGAGTCTAGAAGATTAGCATAACTCATCATAGAACGAACCATGTCCAACAAAGTTCTGTTTCTCCTTTCTGATACACCATTCTGCTAAGTGTACCTGGGGCTGAGAGTTGAGACGCAATCCCATGTTCTATCATATAGTTATGGAATTGGAGGTCCATATACTCTCCACCACGATCAAATCGTAGTGTTCTTATCTTCTTACCTAACAAGTTTTCAACTTCAGTCTTATATTCCTTGAACTTGTCAAGGGCTTTAGACTTACGTTGCATTAGGTAGAGATACCCGTACCTTGAATAATCATCTATGAAAGAGATGAAATATTCATACCCACCTCGAGCCCTAACACTCATCGGACCATAGAGATCAGAATGTACAAGCTCCAAGGCTTCCTTGGCTCTGTAAACTTTTTCAGTAAAAGGTCGTTTGGTCAACTTGCCTTTGAGGCATGATTCATACACCGGCAAGGAGTTTTCTTCTAAACTCTTTAGAAGTCCACTTTTCACCAACTGCTCAATCCTATTAAGGTTGATGTGACCTAACCTTAGATGCCAAAGATAGGGGTTTTCCTTATAAGAAACCTTTGGTCTTTTAGCTGTTGTTGCCATACTGAACATTTTAGTTTTAAACAAGGTTTTTATGACAAACAGCCTTAGTACATAAAAGTTACTTTCCATCAAACCAAAAGGAATCTCCATTCCATTCTTGAAAATAAACACTTTATTCTCAGAAAATGAGACGGTATACCCCTGTTCAATGAGACAAGAAACCGATATTAAGTTCCTTTTAATATAAGGAAATACGAAAACATTATCCAGTAATAGATAACCTTTCTTGTCCAAAAATAACTTCAGCTTGCCTACAGCAATAACTGAAACAACCTCACCAGTATTGACTTTAAGAGTCATCTCTTCCTGTGGCAATGTTTTCTAGGAACTGAATCCTTGGTAAGAGAAACTGACATGATTAGTAGCACCCAAGTCTGTGATCCAGGCAGAATCATCATTCTCTACCAAACATGTCCCCAAAACCAATAAATCACATTTATTGTCTTTCCTCATCTATTAGAGAGTATTGGGATCTGTATCATAACCGAAATAAGCTCCAAGTTGCATTCCAGAGAACACTTTGATGATGTAAATTTGGTCAATGCAATATGCGATGCATGTCTTAGGTTACACATTGGTTCTCATGTGGACATGCCTTGGAATGGATTGTATGCATTGATCTCATATGCAATGACCATGCGTTTTTGTCACAAGTTTTCTTGCGCTCTCGCCAAGTATAATGAGAACACAAGTTTCTCGGGTGATCCGAGGCCAAACTCAGGGACATGTAGCTAAATGTTATGCTGTGATGTGTTTGCGGTGAAGAATAAAAGAATTTAAGGTTGAAGGCTAAGCACTACTCCTACTTCTAACTAACAGATTAAGTGGTAGAACTATAACTGAGAGGTAGAGACATGGCAATGGTTGATGCGTAGTAAAATGCATGGAAAATAGATAAAATGGTGAGGGTGTCTTCATCGCAACCCTAAGCTTGATCGCAAGGGCAACCCCAGCCAATGCAAGCTATGCGATCATGCTATACACGCTTGACGTAGACCCATGTGATGTATATATGATAGTGTCGAGAAGCCTATTTCTAAGCCTCTATATCCCGCTCACATGCTCTCACACATAAACGAGATGACTGCATACCACCATATCCTACTTAAACGGTGCATACACTGTGTAGTAGAAAACGGAGCTTATTCCAAAGTTCCCCATTCTTGCTTATGCGATCCAAGCCGCTCTCCAGAGACTTAGATTTAGTTTTTAGACTACTCTCCCAAGTATGCCTAAATGACGAATGATGCGCTGATAAGACAAGGTAATCGCATTAACCTGGCTGACGTAAGATTATTCCTATCTCTAGCGAACACTTGCTTACATTGCTTAATGCAACCAACCACTTAGCCTCCCGGGCAATTAGTTGCTGCTGATTCTACTCATAGACAAGCATTGCGTGTCACACCCCGCCCCAAACCACCCTTCGAGCCTAAGAAAGGGCGTGATTGACAGCAGTTATCAACCCTTTGGTCGACACTTACTGCCTAATAACTCTTGCGGAAATAACCCTGATACCAATATACAAATTCATATACAGCGGACCGATTAAGTCAAGGAGGCAAACTACAGCGATTTAAGTAGGCTCATTTCATTACAACAATGTAACGTTTATACAACTCCAAAACTTAATTACAAGTTTACAACAACAACCGTAAAACCCTCCGGGAGTGTAACTGTGGCATGTGGCAGACCTTGACCATAGTAGCATCCTAGAACTCCTTACTTTCCGCTACTTGGGGGGGAATATAAGAAAACATTTAGAAGAGTGTGAGCTACTAAGCTCAGTGAGTGGTTCTTTTAGAATAATAATCACTTTGCAAAACATATTTCTGGGAAATCAATCACATAATCACAATTCCAGTATAATTTATGCATGATCATGTGTATATTCATTCACTCATCATCCTCCAGTTCCATGCTATACGTGGCATGTTCATATCATGGATATATTATCAATCATAACAACTTTCTATGGAAACTTTCCTATAACCCACTTCTCCCGCCAATGTGCACATCGACAATTCTTTTCTCGCTAGTCATGCTTAGATACTTAACTATATTTCCCACCGATCGTCACCGACTATTATTTCTCGCCAATCGAGGCCGACTATATTTTCCCGCCAAGCACCTTTTATTAAGCATGCTAACTTATGTAATCCTGGTATAATCTCAGTTTCCATAACAATTTCACAGACAATATCATGGCAATCATCATAACATCATAAGCATGTATTTTTCACATACATATGCATTTATTCAACTTGATTGCTTAGGAGCTTTTCTAGTAGCTCCCTTTTCTACCTCGGGCTCCCTTTTCAACCCTAGAATCCATATTCAAATTAAAGCTCAGATTAATCATAGTTCCAGATCTTATTTTAAGATACTTCCTTCTATAAACATGTTCCAAAATCTCTCAGGAAGCTTACCCTAAAATTAGAGATCAGAAATCTCATGGTTTGGCCGGAATCACAGAATCATCAAGACTGGCTCAGACTGATCCGACAGCCTGACCCTTCTGTCTTCTTCTCAATCTTCTTCTAAGTTTCCAGCCCGATCCCTTCAAGATTTTCTTTGGCAACCCTACCTTGAAAACTAGATTTTCAGAGCTTTCAGATGGCTTTGTAATCACTCTAAATGCACGAGTAAATTAGGAGAACTTCTCGCCCCAAGTTGATGCGTCCTCCTTAGATCTCACTGTCCAATGCGTCCTCTATGTCTAACGAATGGATTTGGCTCCAACGCAAGGTTTGCTCCACTNCTAACGAATGGATTTGGCTCCAACGCAAGGTTTGCTCCACTCTCCCACTCTTTTACGGTATTTCTGAGTTGTGATCTAAAAAATGAAGTCTCTTGGCTCTATTTATAGGCATCCAAACCTTCTCCGGAGTTGACACCACGTACTTGATTGCATGGCCAAGTGTCTCCTTCTCATCCCATCAACGCAATGTTGTGATCATCACAAGTTAAGTGTCTTCTTCCCACCTTGCCAATGCATGGGCCTCCAATCTGATGCCACCACCTCAAATTCTTAAGACTTAAGGCTTCCTCCCAAGAAGACACATGGTTTGATGACGTTTTTTAGGTGATCTCATCCTTTATATGCGTCCAACTCTTGGATGTTCAAAGCATAGTCCACACTCAATGCATAGACTATAATCAACGCATAACAAGCCAATTCATACCATCGCAATCCAACTTAGCCATCGCAATCCAACTTACCCATTGCAAGAGCTAGCCATCACCAACGCATAGCGTGACCGCCCATCCTCGACGCATGGCTCACTAGGTAGCATCGCACGACTTGCTTGGCATGGGCGCATGGTACTGGCCACTGACGCATGGGCATGCTACATAGGCTGGCCGCTCGACACATGGGCTGGGTACATCGACACATGCATGGGCAGTTTGCCCGAGGCTGCTCGACGCATGGCTGGGCATTTGGTCGAGGTTGCTCGACGCATGCCACCCTCCAGCCCTCTTGCCATCCCAATGCCTCACTTTCATTTTCCTTCCTTCACCAACGCATCCAACACATCCAACGCATCCATCATCCAACACATCCAACGCATCCAACACATCCATCATCCAATGCATTCATCATCCAACGCATCCAACGCATCAAACCAGCCTAATGCGTTGATCTAACCTCCAAGGCATGCATCACTCCCACTTCAACTTCTCTCTGGCCCAAATAATCTCTCCAAGGTCTTATGGCCAATGCATGGCAATGCCTAGTCCAACACTTTGTCAATTTTTCATCAATTTAAGCTTAACTCAAAACTACTCAAGGAAAATCTATTCAACACCTAGAAATTTTCCTTCACTTCAACATAGGATTTAACTTTCTCCTAGTTGATCCCTTAATCACCTGTTTAAGTAAGGAATAATGGAAATTCGGGTTTCACATTGCGTCCGCTTATAGACAAGCGTTGCTACAACTTCACACTAAACAAATAAGGTTTTCTCACAACACTCGCGCAACACACATCTCCCGTTGGTTTGATACATGCTTCATATTCCTATGTCGCATGATTAAGTATGCGATATTATAGCAATCTTACTCAGTTATGCAATGAAAGTTAAGGATGCTAAGTAAATGAAGATGGAGATGGAATCGAAGGAAAATATAGAAATGCATTGATCACAAAATGTATTAATTCCTTAAGCCAAATGTAGTACAATACAAAGATAGAAGAGAAATGGAGGGCCAGATGGAAGCAATGTCTTGCTTCCATTAGATTTGTGTCAAGTCTACCGGTGATGCCATGGATGGGTGGTGGAGTAGACTCCCTCAAGCTCAAACTCCGACGAAGGCTCCGGTCGTCACTCAGAATGATTGAAAGGGATGAATAACTCTCAAGCTATCTTCTCACGCTTTCGTCTGGATCACAAAGATCCACCCCAAGGCAGGGAGCCTCAGGCAGAAAACCCTGGATGATTTGAAATTCTACTCAACGACTTTTATTTATAGAGCTTGATCGCCAATAGCATTAATGGAACTGCTCTGAATCTAACACTCGCAACGTGGTGGTCCTTTTCTGAATCTTTGCTACTAACGGCTTGGTAGGTGAAATGTTAATGTATGCGTACATGCTTGCATTCCACCAACCTTGCGATCATCCCTCTATTATGGTTATTATTCTGTAGCCACAATCTCTCTGCGTTGATCGCATTTGTTTGACGGCCGCAACTTCTATGCCATGGATGCATGCAATTGATGGCCACAACATGTGTTGAGCATATGCGATCGCGCATGCGATCATCTCCGCGGAAACCTGGATCTCGCGTTTGTGATCGATTTCTACGGTTGCTACAAAAATAAACAATTGAATGCATAATAATGCATAATAGTGGGTTAGTCGAGATTCTTAATGTCAATCGATGAAAACTCGTTTTCTCATGAATTCCTAACATAATCACCGTATATTCTACTTAACAGCCCTCATAATTCTAAATAAAATGCGTATAATGACGTGCATTTCTGCCCGTCATCACACCCCCAAACTTAGAATCAAGCTTGTCCTTAAGCATGCGTTATACTTAAGAAATTCAATATTCACCCTCTGGTTTTCCTTTGCGATGACCAACCTCTCAGAATATAATTTACTCATACCTCTAACCATGGCAGCAACGCTCTCCTCCGCTTCAGTTACTTCCTCAAAGAGATCTTTTCTAAGCTTAAATTTGGCAAGCCTCTGCTAAAAAACTTTTTACTCAATCCCCACAACTTTGCGTTTAGCTTTTAGTAAGGCATCCATTCAAAACAATTCAAAGCCTTCCGATTGATTATTTGAATGCGGCGTTGAACCTGGTTACGCTCTTCGTTTTGGCTTGCCCCCACATGTGTCATGCGACAACCAACTTTGGTTGCGTGCCATATTCAACTTAACTCTTGTCTTGGCTTAATTTGGCTTGCGCGAGACAGAGGAGTTACGCTTATGCATTGATCCTGGCGACTTACTTTCGTTTTGGCTTGCCCCATGGGTGTCATGCGGACATCCAACTACGGGTAAGTGCCTTTCACAACTTAGTCTTATCAGCATGGGTTTCCCCTTGGGTTGACAGTGGAGTTGTTATTCTCAATTTTTTTTTTTTTTTTTTATAATAGCATCGCAATGTGGTGAACGCATTTCTCCAGGACCGCTGCCACCCCAAACTTAAAGGTTTGCAGCCTCTCACTGCAAAGCTAAAGACAGACTCAACAGTAATGCGGTAGCAAATGTTTGAGCAGAGGTTTGCACGTAATAAAGCTTAGATTGTCAAAATTTGAAGAAGCTATTAAAAGTAAGCTGAGCTTTGCATACCATCATAGATGTAGTGAATTATACATACCATCATAGATGCATCGCAAAGGGAAGAATTCGGACAAAGAGAATTTCAAAAGGATAATGCATAAAAGATAACAAGAAAAGGACCTTGAGTAGGATACATTTGCGACCATGCTTTAGACTTCAGATGGTCGAAGCCATGTGATGAATGATGAAGAGGATCCTTCTGTTGTAACTGTGCACCAAGGAGAATTATTGTCGCACCTACAAGGAGAAAATGCACCACAACCAAGGAAGCAACCGCCTATCCAAAATATCAATTAAAATAAACTAAACTAAGAAAGCAAGGTAAAGATAGAATAGAAGACATCCCTGGAGAAATTGGACTGATATCACTGCAAGGAGTCTTCCACGCAGGAGATTGCTCTCAACTGCTTAGGTCAAGAAGCTAGCCCTGACCATTGGAACTTCTGACAATTGTTGAGCGCAGGTTGTTCACCATGTGCTTGGAACTACATTCGGCTCATGTGATTGATTGCCCTTCTATCTTGGGGTCAATACTGGTTTTCAGTACATCGCCTACATGTCAATATTGTTTGCAACATGGTCACACAAGCTACAATACTCCCAAGGTAAAAAGATTGCCTGCAAAAACACAAAACTCAATAAACTATTAGCTGCTAAGTCCCCAGCAACGGCGCCAAACAATTGATGACGTAAATTTGGTCAATGCAATATGCAATGCATGTCTTAGGTTATGCGTTTGTTCTCATGCGTCGATGGTCATGCGTTGGAATGGATTGTATGCATTGATCTCATATGCAATGACTATGCATTTCTATCACAAGTTTTCTTGCACTCTCGTCAAGTATAACGAGAATGCAAGATTCTCGAGTGATCCAAGGTCGAACTCAGAGACATGTAGCTAAATGTTATGCGGTGATGTGTTTGCGGCGAAGAATAAAAGAATTTGAGGTTGAAGGCTAAGCACTACTCCTACTCCTAACTAACAGATTAAGCGGTAGAAGTATGACTGAGAGGTAGAGACATGTAAGACCCTAACATTAAATCTAAAGTGGGAAGTTAAATAGAGAAGAAAAATCCTAAGTAAGGATATTAGAACAAAAGGGGGAAAACATCAAAATTACCCAAGAAGGTGGCCAAAAAACCAAATGCCTATGAGGAGCTTAAAACATGTTGGACGCAAGAAGGTATGAAGGATGGAAGCTAGAAGACTTGAAAAATGGCTAAAGGTTGCACACAACCAACGCAAAGGCATACATGAGGAATGCAGCACCTGTCTCTTATACACATCTAGATGTGTATAAGAGACAGAGACTTGAAAAATGGCTAAAGGTTGCACACAACCAACGCAAAGGCATACATGAGGACACGGGCAGCAAGCTGTCTCTTATACACATCTAGATGTGTATAAGAGACAGGCAATGCACCGAGTATGCAGCCCATGCGTCGATGGTGTATACCGAGCACGCAGCCCATGCATAAATGCCGAGCGCGCAGCACATGCGTCGATGAGTGCCCTGCCTATGCATCGAACGAGCAAATGGGCGAGCCATCCTATATGCTGCCGAGTCTGTCGAGCAACCATGCGTCGATACAACAGGCCAAGTGCATGCCCATGCGACCGAGCCAGCGCGCAAGCGCCTACACAGCGCACCATCCGATCATGCTTAGTAGGCAGAGCATGCATACCTAGCAAGCCATGTGTTGAGGGTGAGTGGCCACTCTATGCGTTGGTGATGGCCAACTCATGCGTTGGCTAAGTAAAACTTTGATGAAGGAAAGGTGAGTTGCTATGAGTTAAGGATAAAAGGTAAGGCTAATTGATGGAAAACTTCAAGGGAGGATGCCAAGGGTATACGAATATAAGACTTAAACAATTTAAGTAGAAAAATATGTGAGGTATTTAAGTAGAAAAATACTACTGGTGTACCCTTACGCTCCCTTCCCAGTCTTGGGGGTTAAGGCTAGGGAGGGGGTGTGACAACTTTGTATCAGAGCATAAGTTTCTGGGACAATTGAGGAATTAGCTGATACCAGCTTGGTATCAGAGCAAAGGTTTACGTAAATCCTAGGAAAAGTTGGGTCTAGCATAAGTATAAATAGAATCTAGGAAATGTAAAGGAAAAAAGGATAGGTTAAAGCCAAAGCGGTATCAAAAAAAGGCTTACCTAAGGTAGGAAAGCCAGATAATAATAGAAATTAGGCCAGGTCAAAACCTAAAGAGGTGTAAATATAATGAAATATATTAGGAAAACCTAAAATAGAATTAGGAAAGGTTAGAAGAAAGAAATGAGAAATAATAAGTGGACATAGGGAAACATGAGAAAAGGGGGAAGTAAAAATAATTAGTAAGTAATAACTTGAATAATGTCCACTGTAGGAAATGAATCCAAGCAGACAAGACTGGTGGTGGATTGACTCTGGAACGCAAGTTGGAACCGCGATGCTAACTCAGGGGAAAACCCTGAACGATCTGAGAATAGTGTGAATAATAATACTGAATATCTTATTACCTTGAACAATGCAAACTTGGTGGGATCACGAACTAACATGGGATGTCCACAGTGTGGTAAAAATCATAGCACTCTGTGTCTG
Source organism: Benincasa hispida (assembly GCF_009727055.1). Taxonomy (NCBI): domain Eukaryota; kingdom Viridiplantae; phylum Streptophyta; class Magnoliopsida; order Cucurbitales; family Cucurbitaceae; genus Benincasa; species Benincasa hispida. Next base: position 37,563,385 of record NC_052352.1, read on the forward strand.
AAAGGGACTGAAATTTGCTATAAGTGTGGCAAGGTTGGCCAGATCCGCAAAAATTGTTATACTTTTCAGAGAAAAACAAGAGAGATCCAGGAAAAATATCAACGAGAACTGGCCGGAGGTTCGAGTTCAGGAAGTAACAACATATTGCCTGAACTAACGGTGGACCAAGAATGGGTGCGTGTAGGAAAGAAGGATATTCCTCGACGTATCGTGATCAAATTCGAGGAACAGCCCACCTATGACTCTAACAACGTGGAATCCTATAAATTTTGTATTTTCTGTAAGGAAATAGGAAAATCCAGGGAGGAAGAACAAATGGATAAATTCACCCAAAAACTCCAAGCAAGCTTAGAAAATATACAACCTGATCCCGAAAAGAAATATGGGATAGAACGATTAAAGGCATTGGGAACCACAAACTTTGACGGAACAAAGGATCTTGCAGATGTAGAAGCATGGATGAATCAAATAGAAAAATGTTTCGAAGTGATGAGATGTCCTGAAAACCATAAGGTAAGTCTTGCCATATTCTTACTACAAAAACAGGCAGAAGATTGGTGGAAGCTACTAAAGAATAGGAGGGGCAATCAAGAAGATATATGTTGGGAGGAATTTCGAAAAGCATTTTTCGAAAGATTCTAGAAAGATTCTATCCCCGATCATTCAGGGATATGAAACAAGATGAATTCCTATAGCTCATGCAGGGAAACATGACTATAGCGGAATATGAATTAAAGTATACGGAGTTATCCAAGTATGCTTTAAACATAGTGGTGGATGAAAAGGAACGCTGTTGGAGGTTTGAAACAGGATTAAGACAAGAGATTCGAACTCCTGTTACAACAACCGCAGAATGGGCGAGAATTTTCAAAGCTAATAGAAGCCGCGATGAGATAGTAGAAGAAGTTTAACGGCGGAGAGTAAGACCAGAAAGAGACTTCATCAATGAGTCGGTGCGGAGGGAAGAACAGAAATTTTTACCCTCATGGTGGAAAGCAGAAGTGGATGGAAAAAGAGAGGGTTACCAACACTAAGCAGACCCTGAACGGGAGAAGACAAATAAGAAATCAATGATGAGCGTTAACAAAGACCAAGATGCCCGATCTGTAATAAATATCACTGGGGAAGATGTTGGGAGCAAACCAAGAACGGTCGAACACGTGTTTTTAAGTGTGGCAGACTAGACACTTTAAACAAGAATGTCCTCAGTTGATGGATATTGGAAATGTTACAACCACCAAACAAACCGGGAGGAAGATCAATGCGTAAAAGGAGGAATGAACTGTAGGGGGAAGGAAAGAAGAAACAGGAAAAAATGACGTTTGGGAAAACTATATTGG